>NW_008825114.1:15227671-15249315 GCF_000699105.1 Pygoscelis adeliae
AGCAGGGGAGAGAAGAGAGTAAGGCTCAAACTGCAGAAATAAACAAAGACTCAAAAATGAGAGATGAAAACACTTTCAAAATAGAACTCATGTTCAACATAAAGAAATAGACTAACCGAAAATGGAATTTTAACATAACCACCTAGGTCACATACAATTAAACCAAGCATTAAAATTTTACTGCCAGGGTTCTTATAAAAGAAAAAGAGCCAAGGAAAAAACACACTGTTTGAGGAACAATTTTTAAAGCTTGTTCTTACTGATAACAATCAACTAAGAAAGCAGTGGGCTTGTGTCCCCCACCTCCTTTTTTAAGCATACCATTTTCAATTTTACTTCTTGAATGAGGTCCACTGAAGGCAATGAATTTGTTTGGTATTATCCAGTTAAAATCTCCATTTTCTGCTCTCTGTCAAGAGAAAATGCTTGGTTTATCATTATCCCTGTATTTTCAGGCTTTTCCTTATTGTTTCAAAATACATGCTAGATAGAAGTGATGTACAATTTTTGCCAAAGGAAGTTATGTTAGTAGCCTGCTTTCTGTTCCATCGGGAGGATGCCAGATGCACTCAACCTCACTTTCCTTGCCTGTGTTCTCCTCTTCCTAAATCAGTTTTAGAACAACACAACCAATGCCCTTCAGATGAAGGGCAACTTCTAATTTTTAATTTTTTATAGGTTTCTAAATTATGACCTTGGCCTTATCTCTGTTCACAATTTAAATAATGATTTTTTAGATTCTAAGAACACTTAATTTTCTCTTTACAGATAACTGGCAGCTTTGCATTTCTGAGACTGCATATAGTCAAGAGTTGCAGTCCTTCATTGTCACATTGGTTTCCCATGCCCCAAAGTGAATTTTATAGGCTTGGAGTTTCCCACCCGTTTCCTTCTTTACCTCAAAGAGTGTTATTCTACCTTTGCCATGTGTTCACAGATACATACTTTAATTGCTCTCCAGAATTCAGTTAGACTTGGACTTGTATGCCCTCGAGTTTCTCATCAAGACTGCGCAAGAATATGCATGACCTCTAAAAGGTGGCCAAATTCCCACTCCCCAGTCATCTTCCAGGACTTTAATAATAATGGAAAAACGTATTCCATTTTGGTTTCTGCTTTTCCCCCCATGTTTGAGGCTGACCATGCTTAAATCTGAATTTTAATATTCTCTCTCTGACCACACACCTTTATTTAACAATCGAAGTTTAAAGAGACAAAACAGAAATGGAACCTAATACTACAAAAAAAAGCACATATTATAAACAATCATCTTAGCATTAGTGACAGCAAACAAATCAGAAGATTGATACTGAACACTTACTTCATAATGCTCATATTCATTTACATCAAACGTATTGAAATCCAGGAAACCATACAGCAAAGCCTAAAATTCAGAATACAGCTTTTAGCAAAGACAACATCTTTTCAATGAGGACCATTTATCACTCTTCTAGGTTACTGAAAGTCCTTAATACCTGTTCTACTCTTTCAGAGAGATTTCTTCATATATTTGAAAAAATACAGATCAACTGAGTCTTGGTTCAAAACAGATTTGTAAATTTTAATATAAGTGAAGTTAGACAAGCAAATCCACTCTTTTCTGTTTTTATCGAATCACTAAAAAATTCCAGACTACAGAAGCTTTCAGTCTTTTTATTACTGCTAGGAGTACAAAATAAAAAAGAGAAAAATAACTGGCAAAAATTATCTATTGAAATTATAAGTACCCTATAAAGTCTGCACTCAAGGATTGCAAATATTTTTGTGCATGAACGCTATTTGCTGTCATTACGATGCTAACATCGTCATTGATTTTAAATTGTTTGCAGACACACAGTCCTAAGCAGACACTAGTGTGGTCCCTGATGTCCTGTAATTATCCACAACCATTATATTTAATACTGTATAAAAAATGTAAACATTTGGGTAACTGGCAGTTTACCCACTTGTTAAGTCAGGAAGCACAAACACAGATAATCCCATATCTCCAGATATTTAAAATACTACATTCTAATCTCCCCTTTCACTGCATAATCTTCTGCAGTTTTCCTTGCTGGAAAACTTAGTACCTTTCCTTCACCAGTACTAAAAAGAATAGCAATTCACCACTCCTGGCTTACTAGCAGCCAATGCCAAAACATCCAAAAAAGCTGAGAATAACAAATCTGCAAGAAGCTGGCTTAGTCAGTAAAAACACCAGTATTTGGCAGAGATACCCATAATACAAAAGACAATAGTAGGCCAGAGAGCTGAAGAATTCCCCATTTCACTACTCATACAGACTAAAAAGAATGCTTATCAATTCCCCTGTCCTTCAATGCCACGTTACTTCACTGCTGTATTGCTATAAAACAATAGATTATGATAATTTGTAGTTAAAAAAAAGCACCTGCCTCCTAACATTGTTCTATTTGTATTACTAAAGCAAAACTTGAAGTCATTAGCACATGCTGCAAATGCCTAGAAAGTATCACTAACCAATTCAAAATGACTTTCACAGGCTATATTCAGCCTAAAATGTAACACCAGGGGGGCATATAATAAACTTATCACACAATTGTTAGGGATTAGAGGTGTGAATGACTGTCCTCAAAGATTACATAAATAAAACTCAAAATTACCTCTTTAAAATCTTCACTAGTTGATTATAAGGTATCGGTTGACTTCTACGGATGCTGTATCTTGAAGTTTTGTTACAATGCGTAATACACAATAAGCTAGGCAACAATCGGAAAATCTGCTACTGCACAGCTCTAATTGGATCCTAGCTTCCTAAGCCACCTTCTTCTGCTGGGCAAAATTTAGCTGACTTTTTGCAATATGAAAAATACTGTTTTACTGACCTTGTTTATTGCATGAAAACAGTCCAGCAATGTCAGATGAAAACTGCAAGTACCAAAGGAAGCATCCCTATAAGATATAATGACCAAAACAGTAAAATTATCCCATTTTAATCCAAGTGAAAGCAATTGAAGATATTTCTCTGAAACACCTTTAAAAAATTGCTTCAAGATAATTACTATTATAGTGAAATAATTACGTCAAATGATTATTTTATTTCCTCTACCTTGCACCTTACAATAATAACAAAACATAAATTTATGTTAACAGATGATCCAAGAGTAAGATTACTCCAGTTATAGTTTTGGTAAAGCTGACATGTTCAATTTCTGACATGAACATTGAAACTGGCATGTTTCAGTCTTCATGTCAACAAAGAACAGACAACACAAATTCCTTGTGGCAAAAGCTAATGCCTAAATTAGTATCATATTCTAACATACGCTCTTAGAATGTTTTCTTCTGAAGTACACTTTCAAAAAAAGTCAAGTTTTAATACACTAAAATTTTTTCTTCAAACTCAATTTAAAAAAAAAAAAAGATGCTGCACCCATGCATTCTATGTATACATGAACAGCATCTTCTTACTAAAACTGTCAAGATACACATTTGTGTAGATATATTAAAAGACTTTCCTTAAGATGCATAAAATAGTTTATGCTTAAACATGAGGAGAAACTGGTTTTCATTAAAATCCCTTCTTTCAACTACAATGTTTTAAATTCTGTTGACCCAAGAATGGCATGTTCTTAGTATGTGACCATTATTAGATTCCATAAGCACTGCAGAGTAAGCATTCTAGAGGAATACTATAGTCAAGTCAAAAAATAAATTTAAACTGAATCTGCATCAAAGAATATTATGTCTTGGCAGAACACCTTCTTTTGACACCGTGCAGCCCTCACCAGCAGAGAATCATTAATGTTTCAAAAAAGTAAATATATATCATGTTCAAATTTCAACTGAGAGAGGAAGAACTTCTGAAGAACCTGGATGGATGGCTCTACAATTTGTTTGTATCCTTTTCCTCCCTAATGAATCAGTGTGAACAGTGAGGGAAAAAAAAAAATCAGCAGGAGAAGGAAATAACAGAACCCCATTCAGGTAAAAGAGAGGAGAGGTAAAGGTGACACTGTAATGGGTGTCTGTTAGGCCACCTGACCAGGAAGAACAAGTGGATCAGGCCCTCTACAGACAGATAGGAGCAGCCTCACATTCGCAGACCCTGGTCCTCATGGGGAACTTCAACCACTCCAGTATCTGTTGGAGGGACAACACAGGAGGACATAAGCAATCCAGGAGGTTCCTGCAAGAAACTGGTGACAACTTCCTCCTCCAAGAGATATAGAAGCCAATGAGGAACAGTGCTCTGCTGGACCTCATACTCACCAACAAGGAGGTGCTCACTGGGGATGTGAAAGTCAAAGGCAGCCTCAGATGCAGTGACTATGAGATGGTGGAGTTCAGGATCCTGAGGGCAGGGAGGAGGGTGAAAAGCAAGCTGACAACCCTGGACTTCAGGAGAGCAGACTTTGGCCTCTTCAAAGATCTGCTTGGAAGAGTCTCATGGGATAAGGCCCTGGAGGGAAGAGGGGCCCAAGAAAGCTGGTTAATATTCAAGGATCACCCTCTTCAAGCTTAAGAGCAGTTCATCCCAATGAATCTGAAGTAGGCAAAAACGCCAGGAGGCCTGCGTGGATGAACAAGGAATTCCTGGGCAAATACAAACACAAAAAGGAAGCATACAGAGGGTCGAAGCAAGGACAGGTAACCTGGGAGGAATATAGAGACATTGTCCGAGCATCCAGGGATGAAGTTAGGAAAGTTAAAGCCCAAACGGAATTGAATCTGGACAGGGATGTCAAAGAAAACATGAAGGGCTTCTATAAGTACATCGGCGACAAAAGGAAGACTAGGGAAGATGTGGGCCCACTGCTCAATGAGACAGGGGACCTGGTTACACAGGACATGGAAAAGGCTGAGGTACTGAATGCCTCCTTTGCCTCAGTCTTTACTAGCAAGACCAGCCTTCAGGAATTCCAGGTCCCAGAAACCAGGGGGAAAGGCTGGAGTAAGGAAAACGTACTCTTGGTGGAAGAATATCAGATCAGGGAATACTTCTGCAAACAGGACATACCTAGGTCCATGGGCCCTGATGGGTTGCACCCATGAGTGCTGAGGGAGCTGGCTGGTGTCATTGCAAGGCCATTCTCAATCATCTCTGATCGATCACAGCAACTGGGAGAAATGCCTGAAGACTAGAGGAAAGCACATGTCACCCTCAACTTGAAGAAGCGCAAGAAGGAATCCCCAGGAAACTACAGGTCAGTCAGTGTCACCTCAATCCCCAGAGAGGTGATGGAGCAGCTAATCCTGCAAACCATTTCCAGGCATATTAAGGACAAGAAAATCGTAAGGAGTAGTCAGCATGGATTCACCAAAGCAAAGTCACGCTTGAACAATTTGATAAACTTTACAATGAAATGACTGGCCTGGTAGATGAGGGGACAGCAGTGAATATTGTCTACCTGAACTTCAGTAAGGCCTTTGACATTGTCTAGCTAAGATCCTCATAGACAAGCTAGTGATATGTGGGCTGGCTGAGCAGACAGGTGGATTGAAATTGAAAACTGCCTGAATGGCCGGGCCCAAAGGGTGGTGGTCAGTGGCACAAAGCCTAGCTGGAGGCCAGGAACTAGCGGTGTACTCCAGGGGTCAATACTGCGTTTGATCCTGTTCAACATCTTCATTAATGATCTGGATGAAGGGACAGAGTTCTCTCAGCAAGTTTGCTGATGACACAAAACTGTGAGGAGTGGCTGATATGCTGAGAGTCATGCTGCCCTCCAGAAGAACCTTGACAGGCTGGAGAAATGGGCTGACAGAAGCCTCATGAAGGTCAGCAAGAAGGGTAAAGTCCTGCACCTGGGGAGGAACAACCCCAGGCACCAGCACAGGCTGGGGGCTGCCAAGTTGGAAAACAACTTTGCAGAAAAAGACCTGGCGGTCCTGGTGGACTCCATGTTGAACATGAGTCAGCAATGTGCCCTGCAACAAAGAAGGCTAATGGTATCCTGGACTGCATTAGACAAAGTATTGCCAGCAGATCAAGGGCGGTGATCCTTCCCCTCTCCTCAGCACTAGGGAGGCCACACCTGGAGTACTGTGCTCAGTTCTGGGCTCCTCAGTGCAAGAGAGAGATGGACATACTGGAGAGAGTCTAGCAAAGGGCCGCAAAGATGATTAAGCTACTGGAGCATCTCATATAGAAGGAAAGGCTGAGAGAGCTGGGACTGTTCAGCCTGGAGAAGAGAAGGCTCATGGGAGACCTTATCAATGTATATAAATACCTGAAGGAAAGGTGCAAAGAAGAGCGAGCCAGGCTCTTTTCAGTGCTGCTCAGTGACAGTACCAGAGACAATGGCCACAAACTGAACACAGGAGGTTCCCTTTGAACATCAGGAACCATTTTTTCACTCTGAGTGTGACTGAGCACTAGAACAGGTTGCCCTGAGAGGCTCTGGAGTCTCTGTCCTTGGAGACATTCAAAAGTCATCTGGATGTGGTCCTGGGCAACTGGCTCCAGGTGGCCCTGCTTGAGCAGGGATGGTGGACCAGATGACCTCTAGAGGTCCCTTCCAATCTCACTGTGATTCTGTGATTCTATAAGTGAAAAAAGAAATTCTTTGCATCATGCTAACAAAAGGTTTTGTGTTGATAATGACCCTAAGTAGCAACTACCTGACTGACTTTTTATTATTCTATCAGGAGGTACTGTTTTTGCAGAGATGAGGAAAATCTTAAAGGAACAGAGCCCAGACCAACATCTCAGCTGATCGTTAACGTAATCTGAATTCCTCTATCTGCACTAGGTTTAGTTGCACTAGTAAACTCAAGAAAATGGTAAAGTTTACAGACACTTCAGCAAGCAGTATTCTTTATCCCAGAGGCTGGACATGTCTTCAGAAGTCAGCTCTCAGCAAGTCTTATTATATAACACATCTTCGCATTTCTTTCAGTAGTGCTGTTGAAGTGATGATCTGGGAATTTGGGCAGAGTATATGACCCGAGTGAAAAGCTACTATCTCCATCACCGATATACGCCTTCATGATATTTAGAAACAAACCCTACAGTCTTCCTAAGGACAACTTTTGTTCTTCTGGGAATATAAAAATGAAATTTAAAAGTGAGAAATGGGATGATGGAAGTATGCAAATGAAGAGAGGTGCTACTACACCATTATACTGTGGTGGTGGCAGGGGGGAAGTAATAGAAATTCAGATCATCACACAAACAAGCACAGACTGAATTAATCACCCCATAACAATATATTTGGACAGTAAATTTGCCTCCTAAAAGTTTTTTCTGCATATTGTGGCAGCCAACGGAATGTTAGTTTAGTCCAACTTTTAGAAACTCTTGTTTGGAAGAAATTAAGAAGTTGTTCCTCTGCACGACTGATCGACGTTATTTGCTACATTAAGCAGCACAGCATATATCACTAAGAAAAGTCTGTGGTCTGAAACAACTAGGATTACATTCCCCCATGGTCAGGCAACCACGAACCAATGGTTGTACACATTTCCTCATTGGTAAAAAGAAATACTTTAAAGTTACACTAAACCATATGAGGTTAGCTAGCATTTTTTATGCACAAAACAGTGTTTGCGGGTTGCTGCATACATCCGACAAGTGGGAAAAATGGAGTGCTAAAAGTATTACAAGCCGTTTGTGATGAATGACAGATATTTTGATACGTTCAACTATCAACTACTGGCACAAAACCAGACTGCCAAGTGAGAAGCAATGTAGATCACAAAGCTCAACAAGAGTGCATGCAAAGCAGTGTGGCTCCTTTACCTTCTGTCAGTACACTTCAGTACCAGCTGCTAACACCCCTGTTCAGCAGTCTGCACTTAAAGCTCAGGCAGTGAATGTGTCACGTGTTAAAACTTCAGCAAAAAAACCCCCCAAATTAGTACTGATACACTGATACTACATTCTTCTTCAAAATATCAAGGTACAGAAAATTCTAACAACTTGTTATTTACCTGAAAGGAAGATACGAAATGCTTCCAGCCAATATAAGCCTGTACACATCTTCTGGGGATTCTCGCAGGTATATTATCTATTTTTGTGGAAAAAGACAGAAAAGAAAATAAAAATATTATTTTGAGATTGATATTAATAACTTCAAGTCAGTTGTTTACTACAGAAGGCATAATTTATCACAGAGCTCAAAAGCACTGGGAAAGAGAGGCATCAAGAAGAAATGTATGCAAGCGTGCAACAATAAAACTAACATAAACAATATAAAATACTGGTCAACCTAGAGGAATATATATTTTTAAACAGAATTTATAGATTTGTGCAGGAGTTGTTCAACTATAGGCTACAGTGAAAAAGCTTCTGTCCGTCTGGATTCTTCCATGTTTCTACTGCAACTCCGCTGGACCAGTTTGTAGATTATTTTTTTTTTATTATGCTTCAAGATGTAAATCAAAACACAAAAACCCAGAGAGATCTCAGCAAAGCTATGAATCATCTGGTCTACAAAACAGTGTGTACACTCAGCAGACAAGATTAAAACCGTAATTCATGTATGTTTTGATTTTCCTACAGCAGTACATTTGCATTATTCCAAATCCTGTACTTCCTCCTTTGCACTGGTGAGGCAGTATCTAGTAACTAAATCCAGATGCCATAAAGAAAAAAAAAAAAAAAAAGAAATCTGAGAAATCTGTAGCTTCAGAAGCAAAAGCCTAAGAACAGAATGAAGTAACATACTTGAAGCACTATGTATCAAACTTTCTACTGTCAAAAACACTCAGAAAAGAATTCACAAAGGACCAACTCACGACAAATATCCATACGGTCTTCCATCACGACATACCTGATCCCTCTTGGATAGCCTCTAACACTAAGGTCTCCTTAAAGAATACCGTGAAACTCCTCTTTTATGCAAATCATGTCTTCCAATACCATCAAACATCATCCCCAGCATGACCAGGAGATAACAACTGTTAATAACAAGCTGTCATTAACAGGTCAACATTCAGTAATTTCAAGTTAATACTTTGTCGTTAAAACTGCATTAACTAAGCTTTAACACACTACAGAAAGTTATTTTTTTCATTAACGTTCAGTAAAATTATTTACATCTTTTACATTAATGACCATTTTCCTTAGAGGTTTTTTGAAAGTAAGAATCCTAATGAGTATTAATTAAACATCCCCCAAAAATCTAAGTGTGGCATTTTTGCTTCCTGTTGCTTTTGACATTTTTTCTTTTAAAAGCTGGCATTGCCTTTCAATTTTCTTTGATGCTGCTGCAAAGCCAGCTTGAACAAATAGCTTAACATACCTTCAACATCCTCTCTCCACACACACACACGCACGTGTGCATTCTTGTGAGGTGAGAATGGGAGGTGGAACAGATGTTGCTAAAAAAACAAACCCAGTTTGAAACATATCCTAAACAGGCAGCTGAAACATACACGGCAACAGGCAACCCCTTTCATTTTTCCTCTGATTCGATTACTGTGTTAAGTATTTTCTGAGCATTCTTCCTGTGCAATTAGCAAAACCAAAGAAAAACACATCTGTCTTGTTTAAGTAGTTTAGTTAAGTAATGAAAAGTGCATGTTTTTTGTGTGTGTGCTTTCACTGGGGAGGTGTAAGTGACTTTTGCATTTGCATTTGCAAGCATACACCTGGAATAGAAGAGAAACTTAAAAAGCCCCCAAAATACCATTGAGTATCTGCTCCTCAGATGCCAGAGTTCACTTTCTATTCTGCAGGCATATTAATTGCCTGAACTGGAAATAAAAGTTATGTTCCAAGAAATTCCAAGTTGTGTGCTTTGATACAGTCATACTTTGCATCTTGCAGCACAGTGAACACATATTGCTAGCAACCATATAAATCTAGCACTGCTTGCTTGTAAGAAAAAGAGCCCTGCCCCAGAAAAACTTACAAACCAGAGACATGAAATGGCGTTAGCAAACAGAAGGTAATTGAACAGCAGAAGCAGAGTTTGTAGCCAGAAATGAGTCACCTGGAAAAAACTTGGGATTCAGTGCTGTAAGGCTGGGTAATATACAGAGAGTACTACTTGTACAACAGGCAAATAGAAATGCAGCTCATGCTAGCTAATCCTGTAAGCGCATGTAGCTCAGAAAGGCCAAGGATTTCTCCAATATCTCAGCTGAGCTTTCACCATCTTCTTAAAGGAAACAAGCTTCAATGCAGAAGCATTTGTTTGCAAGTGTAACAGCTGCAAGAGGCAAGTTTTTTTCCATAATGTTAAGTGTTGTATTAAAATAAGTCTAAATAACATTACAGTATACTGAAACATGTTAGTTCTTAAGCACAGATCCAACTGCTGAAATTATATTACCAGGGAAGTTGCTAGAAACACCATTTTAACATACATGCACATGTGTATGGACTTCACTTAACATACAAGGACACTTTAAAAAGCCAACCTGATTTTGACACAAAAATCCAATGTCTACCATCGTTTAGTATGTACAAAAAGCGCACTGCAAGAAGATGGTGTTTTTCAATGTGGACAAGCTACTAACCAAAAATACGCAGTACTTCTGGTACAACTGAAGCAATATACAGTATATTCACTGAAGAAGGAAGCTCTTTGAGTTGTACTTCTCAGAATCTTCTGAAATAGACATCCTGCTGCACTTCAGCTGTGACACTACTACACACACAAGATACGACGTGAACAGCTGCAGAGACAGCAGTTGATGAAATGGTCAGATAGCGTTCTCAGTGAAAAGTGGATTACAAAAAAATATTAGGTTAGTATGAGGATATCTGGACAGGTGCAATGGTGTGGAGTGCTTCAAAAGCGAAGAATGGCATTCAGTCTCTACACAGAACGGGAAAGACCATAAACAGTTACTTAAATCACAAGGAAAGTATCCTGGCAGTAACAAGAATCTGTGACAGTCAAAATGGAGACAGGATCAGTTTCTGTCACAGCTTAAGACCATAAGAGAGCACGCAGCTGGAAATCTTGGATGCAAGCAGGGCTGGATGGAGATTGAACATGGGTGAGCCTGGGTTCAGGTTGTGGGTGAACCAAATTCCAGATATGGAAACAGGTAAGACTGAAGGAGTGAGGGAAGGAGCAGCAAAGCCCAGGGAAGCAACAGACATCAAGGCAGCAGAGGCCACATCTGCATTAGGAAGTAGTGTGTACCAGCAGAAATGCATCTGTAGACTGAGAGCCAGCACTGAAGATCTGACATCTGCACTATACACTTCCAGCAGCTTTTAACCTTAACAGCTATTCCTAGGCTGGTCCTGTGGACTGAACACCCATCACCTGTTGGGATTGCTCCTAGACTGCTCCATGAAGTGAACCAAAATGCAGTGAGCAGGGTTTAAGGAAAGATTCATTTCAAAAACATACTCCTGACACAAACTGAAACTGTAATATAGTTATATATATAAAGCTATATAATACTGTTTCTTACCAGGAGGAGGCCACTAAAGCCTTAAAGATGAACAATTTCATTGGAATGATGTGGGTGAACAAAGGACTAAAGAAAGCCAGTAAATGAGAGAGAGAAAGTAAAAGTGATCAGAGAGACCTGTAGTAGACGGAAGTGTTGAAAAAGAGGACTTTCTAAGGCAGTAAGCAGAACTGAAGTTTCAGAAAAGAAGAGAATGGAAACATTGATCTGATGAATAGCAAAACAAAGACATTTGTAAATTCATGAGGTATGTACTGGGGGAAGGAGAGGAAATGGGAAAAGACGTTAACCCCCCGAAATCAAAATATACAACAGCTGAAACCAGTTTGTCCAGATGCTGATTATAAGCTGTTTCTGCTGTGCTTTCTAAGATGACAGAAACTTTCACAAACAAAAATTGTTTTCTTAAGTTAACGCCAATAAAGCAACGAACAAGAAGTACTATTAAAAAGATAAAAAATATTAAAATAAATTTCAAGCAATGATACTAACTGTTATTTAGCAGAAGCAGGCATTTTCTGGGATAGTTTTTGTCCATTCTTGTATATACAAATGGAGAAAAGTCTGTTAGAATTTTACACTGATTGCCCAAGGGGCTCCCCTTCCTGCAGGTCAGGCAAATATGAAAAAAAAAAAAGCAGCTTTTTAAAAAAGACTTAGAAAATTCAGCAGACCTGAAATAAATCATCCACAAGTACAGTTGCATTGGTTTTAGAATTTTCCTACAATCATATGCAAGAGCAGATGGGTGTACATACACATCTACATACACACACACACAAATACACATGGAAAGACTCTTAAAATCCTTCACAAATCTTTTACCTAAGTACCTTCCAGCAAAATTGTTATTGTAAGGAACTGACATCTTTCAAGCCATAATAACATACCATTTTACCACACTGTGCAATCACTTGTGTACCAACAATTTAGAAATTTGCTTTCTTTATGCATACAAAAAAGAATATCCTACTGAACCTCAGAATACAGCCAGGAATTTGCGATTAGCAGTTGAACCATTAACATTGCTCTAATCATCCTTTTCATTTAGGACATCTGTTTCTAATTAAGGGACTGCAGGCAGCTCTGTGAATGGTCAAGAACCATCCAAGTGTTGAGTAGTGGGAAAGGTGCACTCAAGCACTGCTCCTGCCAACATCGCTGTGTAGTCAAACAGCCGCTATAATGTTCACTGAATGAAACAGAAAGGCTTGCAGGACTAGGCGACTCAGTCTTTATTTATGAGCATTTAAAATCAACCATAGATTGCAAGTTCTTTTAGCAAGCCATGTTATTTTCTGATTCATATTAGTGTTTTCAAACCAGCCCTATTTTTTAAACAAAGGTTTCCTAGATTAGCATTAGAATCATGAAAACAGTATTCACAATAGGATCAAAAGTATTCCTGGTAGAAAAGGAAAGGAGGCTCTGGTTGAAAAAGGCATCTTAATCTTCAATACATGGGATTGCCAATTGAAATAGTAATGCTGCATGCAAGACAAAACATGTTTGATAATAATCACCTATGACATAACTTATTTTTTCAGGAAAATTAAATAGGGTATTTAAATATGCTGTACTGTTAGAAACTATGTCAACTGAAGTCTGCAAATAGCACTTTAAATTCACATCTACGAATGTGCTTAGTGTAGTCAAGTTTATCCACCTGCTTACCCTTAACTGCAAAATCTACTTAAGGTTGCTACCTAAGTCACACATTTTACCAACCATATTGATTTCAAAGGAAGAAAATAATGAGATGATTCATTTTAAACTGCTTACAAGCAAACTTCATGTGATACAACTATGTTCCAAAAATGTCACTCACCCAAAATAGCCTGAACTGCTGTAAACTGCAAATAATCACAACCCACTCATTCTGAACAAAGAACTACTGTGTGTGACCAGACTCAAACACAAGCTCACACACATGCATAATTTTGCTATAACTTAAGAGTATTAAATATTTTATTTCCTTAAAACCTCCATTGGATATACTAGTCAGTTAATACATTAAATTTTCGAGCAATATTCCTTAGAACAAAAAGGTTAAATACAGAAAAATTAAAATAAAAATATATTAGAATAAAAAGCTTCCTGTATGGATTTGTGGTGTACTGAAGAAACGCACATGTGGCCAACAGTCCCCTCATTAGCAGAAACACAGTCACTAAGTGAATAACAGTGGCAGAGAGGGAATAACTGCCTGTCTCTGGCAACTCTCTTTGATCATCATAAACAAAAGCAAGAAACCTCCAATTACCTTTTAAACAGCAGAGGGGAGGTATAGAAAACCCTGTTAGCTGGGAACTGGCCGGGCTGGGCACATCAGTACTCCACGACAGCCAAGAAAGCAAGCTAGTACTATAGTGAGGGACCCCCAAAGAGCAACCTTTCTCCTATGGAGACAAGCAGTCTGGTAAGAACATCATGAGGAAGAACCTAGTACAAACAGCAGGAAAAGCTGCTGTCATGAAGACTAACCACGATTTCCCAAATACAATTCAGAGAAGGTAGCTTTTTAGAGGACACGAACACAGAGAAAGCCAAAAAGACTCGAGGCAACTTTTGCTTAAATGAAAGGCCAGTACTTCATCCATCTCGTCTCTGCCACTCGCTTGTCAAGCACAAGCACCTCTCACCAAAATGTAGCTGAGGGTAAACAAGGTTTACCCACCTGTAATTCGAGCGCTGCCGCAGTTACCCATTTACCACCAGTCAGCCTGGACCACTAAACAAACAGGTTTGCCTGCTTTCCCACGGCTTAGCCAGAGGTAATTCTGCAAATGCCGCGGTAAGAACAGAGCAGTTCAACATCACACAGATGGGTGCTAATTGCTTCTGCAACCTTCAGCTTCTACCCAGCATTAGGCCCACAGCTAGGAAGGACACTAACAAATTGAAAAGGCAAAAAAACAGTACTGTGGATCAGAAGGGATGAAGGAAATGCTGCTTACCCTGAAGAAAGAAGATGAGAAAATAGACAAAGTACAGAGATGAGTCCTGGAGAAGGTGACCTGAATTACAGCAGTTCATGGGGCGGTACCCTCGGGGGGTCACCCTCCAAGTACATAATTAGTGCCAGGCCTGAGGAAAAAAACACTGTTACTAAGTTAATGCAGGCAAGGGGAGAGGGGGGAGCTTGGGAATTGGGTGGACAGGGCACAGGGGGTACATTTTCTTTCTTAATATAGAAGGAGCAATGATGAAAGAAGCAGACTTTCCTCACCCACAGCCAAGTCCTGGCGAAAATCAAGAGAAGCCACTGTAGAGATCAACTCAGAAGATCACTGCTGCTTTGGTAGAGTGGTAAGGCCTGAACAGTGCAGATAGCTTCCAAGGAAAAGCAATTTTTCTTTAAAAGGTGAAGAACAAAGGGTTCCCCCCCACCACCTTCTTTCCCCTCACCCGCTCCGCCCAAATAAAGTGTAAACATTCAGCCCCAACACACCGAATTCTGGCTACCCTTTGTGTGGTTGATTGTGCCAAATTTATGCTAATCTACACAGAAGAATATAATTCCCATTATGCAGTATATCATCTGTAAAAATGAAACAAAATACAGAATTAAAATAGATGGAAGATGAACAATAAAGGGATTGAGATCTAAATTGTTAAGACATACTCTAAAAAATCATTTTTTATTCTAAAACTACATATATAACAATGTATTTGAAAACTTTGTTCTTCACTTTTAAGGCCATGTTATACTGAAGAGCCCTGTAGCTTGAGTTAGGCTGTGCTGTCACATCAAAGTACACCTGGAAGGAAGCAGCAGATGTGGGAGGGGGCAGAAAGAAGTGTGTAGCCTGTAGAATTCAGAAACTATCTCCACTGAAGAGGAAAGAAAGACAAGTTAGATGAAGGGGTGGGGGGGGAAACATTAAAACACACCAACTGTGAAGAAAAGACTGGGAACAGACTTTGCTTGTAAACCAGAACACTAACAGCTGCCCTTACACTTCACCACAGTTAATGAAGACTTTCATAATTGCCTTAGTAGTCAAAATGAGCATATCCCCACATGGTATATATACACACACATATATATTTAAACAAAAGATGTTGAATGATAAGCCATGCTAATATATCCCAATTCCTTTAAGCAAAAGTTAAATAATATTCTGTTTAAGAATACAAATTTAAGGTCAACAAACCCTTAAAATGACAGGCTCGAAAGTTGCTAGCATACAAATATTGAATGTTTATGAGGACATACAAGTTCCAGAAAAGAACTAGTTATATACAGTTCATTACAGTTTTATAGTTAGAATGTGACTGTGTGTAAAAAAAAGAGAACAAAACCAGAAAGGAGACACACTTACTGTGTCTGTGCTATTCCTGAAAACCTGGCAGCCTGTTATTCCTAACAAGTAACTTAAAGTACCTGCATATACAGAGCACCTTGCACCCAAAACTATGCTTAAGTTATCAAAGGCCTTACAACACACAAAGGCAAGCACTGCTTTCATGACTAACCCTGCAAAGGCTACTTTCCTTTTCTACCTCCTTGCTCTTCCTGCCTGAACTCCTCCAACCTGATGCACTGCCATGCAGTTCCTCATCCTAAGGTAAACTGTTGAAATGGGAACACACCACGAAGCTAAAAAACCAAAATCAAACAAGAAAACACATTCAACCCACAGAAAACAAAACAATGGCAACCTACCACTTACATTGTAAGGGATCAGAAATCAAATGATGATACTTAGTTCAAGCAGCAAAGAGCATGGACAGGACACAGTCTGATTAACTAAAATTACAAAAAAGCTTCTTAAAGTTTTCACCAATAGCTGGATGGAAACTTCTTCATGAAAAAGCAAAGCACTCTGAACTGAACAAGTAGATGGATGCTTAAGCCTACATATGTTTTAAATAAAGAAGGCCTCAATATATTTCCTTTCAATCAGGAAATATGCTTATAGACATATATTTATCATGCATTCTGAACAGATCCTATACCATTGTTCGCCCCATAGAGAACAACCCAATTCTCCTTGCAGAAAGCAGAAACGTGGGACGCGTATGTTTGAATACTTCAGCAGTGAGTGCTGTAATTAAGCCTGCCTCTTCATGAAAGATCATCAAAGGGCGCCAGGGAAAAAAAGTAAGCCTCAGGGGCACAGTCTCTCTTCTGTGATCTTCCTTCACTGGAATCCCTCCCACACCCATCTGGGAAGAAACTGTACCCTACTTTATAGAAAAAGTAGTAGCAAAGCCAAAGTCTGTTGCACTGGAAAGAAAATCAGAATCTAGCTAGAGCTACCTCACCACCTAGGACTTGCGCTTATGCAAGACAGACATGCCCCCATTCAAGGAGGGGACTGATACTCACATAGTGCTTCACTTTGCCATGGGTCTTTAAGAGAAACTGCCAAAATATTCAACTTGTACAATGCAGTAACCTCAGCACAAGTCTCCGAACTCTGAAAATTACCAGTGGTTTTGACCAGCCTCTTTCTGCCATATGCCAGCTGTCTGCAACTAGCCCTCCCACATGCATTGGCTAGTCAGTCATGATCTCATGTCACACTTCAGCTGGATCTGTGTTAGCATCCTTTCTGTACTCTGCAACTCCCACCTCCTTCACTGCAGTTCTCTGAAGCAAAAACTGCCTACCCCTCTGTCCAACATCCTCCATTTTTAATTACCGTGCTTTGGACTGTCATAATCCATACATATTAATATTAGAGCTTTATTCAAGTCTGTCCAAGCATTCCCCTTCAACTGCATGTTGTTATTGCAACAAGGCAGGGCTACCGGATGATCAGAAATAAGACTTGTGTTAGGTTTTTTGTATACTTTTACATAGTGAACCACAGTATTTTCGTATTAGATTGTTTTGCCATTAGTTAGTTTTCCGTACTGTGGGTTCTGCTCAAAGTGTCAGCTGCTGTGCTGCACAGTACTACTACACATATTCAGAACAAAAGTTTAGGGAAACACAAAATCCACTTCCTTCCAAATAATGGCTGATACCTGAAGCCAGCCTCCTCTCGCTTTCTGGGCCTCCATTATGATCAAGTCGCTAGGAAGAAGTAGTTTTCCTAAAAGCTGCAGCTGTTTTGTCAACATAATGCCTTAACTGCAAACAAGTTTAGTAACTCATGTTTTCAGTTTCCATGTGGTTTAAGAATGCAAAGGTCTACAGCAACGTTCCTAAGTGCCTGTGTTTCAAATACCAAGAGGGATACATTTTGAAATCTAGTTCTTAATTTGTAATAAGTACTGTAGAACATAGACAACAGAGAAACCCTGGGGGGGCAGGAAATGGACCTCCTGCATGATGTAGAGAACCAGCAAGGAGACTGCCAGAATCACAGCAAGTACTGTGTAGCCTTGCAGCTAATAAATAGGAATGACCTAAGGCTGCATGAACTTTGACCCCTCAAATCGCCAACATCAAAAAACACATAGGTTCTCACTTCATTTTGTTACTCAGTAAACAAGATAGATGGTTACAACCAAGGTGCCTTACAAGTCAAAGCAGAACATGAATATGGTACATCACATCTTTCATTCTAAAGCATTCAGCATTTTATTCCTTGACTACACTTTTGTGTACCAAACACATGCAGTTGTGATGTAAAGACAGCCATTTTCCCCTCTGCAGTTGGGGACTTGGCTCAGTACATTTCCAGCCACCTCGTATATTCCCAGGCTTTATACTGGCTCTAAGCCTACCACATGATCTTCTTCTCCTATGTTAACTGAAGAGATCTTACATTAGAAAAGCAGCAGCTGGGGAAGAGAAGGTGTATTTAAACGTGCATGCAATGGGAAATGATACACTGTACTTTGTGCAAGATAGTATTTCTCTATTTTAAAAAAGCAAAAAGAGAGTATGTGTGGGTGGGGGAGAGGAAAAACATCAAGAAGCAGTCATTTTTTCTAAATGAAAATATTCATAAAGATACTTTTTTTTTCAGTGGCGCTATTATTTTGTAGGAGCACAGATTGCAGTAGAGTGGAAAAAAACCAAAACCATACAACTCCGTTCACATACCTGCTAGACTTCAAAAACTGGTTTAGTATGTGGTACCTTACTATAAAATACATTAGTAGGAAGATTATTCAAGAGAAAAGAATTGTTTTTATCTTGCTGTTTTAAAAATTGAGTATGAAAAAATGAACACGTAGCAAGCTAATGTAATGTAAAAATTTAAATACTTACTGCGTAGGAGCCTATGAGGAATGCAGCATTTGCTTGTTTTTTCTGATCAAAGCCAGTATAATGAATTATTTTCTTCCTTATCAATGAAAATGACTGTATCAAGAAATGAACAAGATTATGATGTTGCATTTTAGACTTTTCATGCCTTCTTTTATAAAATTAGAGGAATGCAAGGGTCTGTTCACCTACTTTCAGCCACCTGTAGTCAGAGGACCAAGTATACTGTAGACTACTCCCTCAAAAGCTTTGGAAGATTCTACTGCATCCCTACCTGGATTGTTCCAGCATTATTCCCAGTATCCAGCCTAAATAATTTTTGATACAAATTACAGTAATCTTTCTTTTTCTCCTTAAATGCATTTAGTATTTCTGACTTCAAGCCCTATTTAACAGATAGGGTTTATGAGAAGTAAATACAAAGTGGCACTCTCAAAAACATCACAGACATGTTAAAGTTGCAATAGTTTTGAAAACAGAATTTAGACTTTTTTTATTCTTAAAGAAAACCTGACTCTA
Source organism: Pygoscelis adeliae (assembly GCF_000699105.1). Classification (NCBI taxonomy): domain Eukaryota; kingdom Metazoa; phylum Chordata; class Aves; order Sphenisciformes; family Spheniscidae; genus Pygoscelis; species Pygoscelis adeliae. The sequence goes on from NW_008825114.1 coordinate 15,246,702, forward strand.
GATAAATCAACTAGTAGTTGTTTCTAAGGATCAGAACCACTGGAAAATATATGCTTAGATTATAATATTTTGAAAGTATTTCTAAACTTTATTGTAAATAACTTCTTAAAAATTCATCTCAGCTTGGCATATAGTTTCTCCAGTTACCTTAGAAAGGGGGTGGAACGGCATTGCCAACTGAAAGGACATTTACACCTATGGTGGCAGCAAAAACTATGCCCTAACTGGCCCCTGAAACAAACTTCGATGCACTTGAAACCGTATACTTTGATCAACTGCTAAGCTATTGTAAAATGTCACTATTTAACTAGCAATGTTACTTGCTCAGATACTATTCAACGCACTCAGAACAAATAAACCCCAGATCACTAGCAGTGGTATGTTCTCAGCAACCCTAACACGCCTCTCCTGTATCAAACCCAAGATATTCAAAGGGATTATAATACAGACTTGTGTTGCTTCAGAGCATCCTGTAAACAAAAATCAGACAATCTAGTCTCCAGCAAACCTGTTCATAGTGCCACAGGGACAAAGTGAGTCTGAATCATGCAAACTAATACCAGTGACAGACATCAAGGAATTAAAAAAAAAAAAAAAAATCTCTGTTAAACTATAATGTTCTGCATACTTGCCAATTTCCACAGTTCAGCGGCAGTTTCAAGATATAAGCAGTTCTGAAGAGGCAACCTGTGATTCACACTGATGTTAATAAGCTTTTTCATCTGCCTAACAGGTTTTATATTCCAACATCTGTTAGAGGTCAACTAACTTGAAGTCATTCATGTTAATTAACATAGGAACTCTCTGTTTTAAAGACACTATGCTCTATCAAGAGTCCAATCCCAAAAATTACTGAGCACCCCTCAGAGAAGATAATCTTTTAGCAGCTTAACATTAGTTACTGCCACAGTGGTGTATTTTCTGGATCTTTAAAGTAAGTGAGTTTTCCCTCCTGATCCTCCTCCTCCCTAAATTCACCTTGATAAAATCTGGCGTTCATATGCAAAACTTAGCTGGATTAGGAACCCAGGAAAGCACCTGAACAAAAAAAACCTTTTGGCCCATTTGGTTTTGTTCTTTAAAAAGTCAAGAATATTGAATAAAAAACCAAGCGTTACCTTTAATTTCTTATTTAGCTTGCAGCAGTATCTGTAGACCATTGCCAGATTGAGTGGTCCAAAGTCTGCATAGAAGCTGGTAGGAGAAAGGGCAAAAATTGTACATGACCTCTGTAAATGCCTTTTTTTTTTAATCAGATGCACAAAGCAAAGAGTAATAATATATATGATGTATGTGCATCATTCTAAAAACAAGAATGCCTTCTTACATACACACTATTTTGTTGGAGGAAACAGTTTTGTCATCTTTAAACAGGGACTAAACTTTTTTCTTTGTTTTCCACACACCACCACTCAAAAACAAACTGGAATACTCTAGGTATGAAAATTTCTCACTACTGTATCACTCTGTGACCCCAGTTTAGAAACTTCATTTTAAGAGCAACCCAAAAGCTTTACTTTAAAAGAAGGCAACTAATATTGCTTGAGAAAAGTGAACACAGAGAATAAAGATTGATTAGTACTTTCAAAAATAGTAAGCACGCCCTTGGTCAAAAATATTTAAAGAATTAGCAGCATTCCAGATCACATACAAAGGTATACACTGTTCACTACAGGGGAAATAATATATCCACTGTCAACTCATAAAGGCTTGAATTGATTTTGCCAGTTTCTTCTCTTATTCTAGGAAGTTTAGACATTCCACTTAATACTTGAGCAACCAAAGACATCCCCTTCAGCTCAGCAGTGCAGTGCGTACTGCTGAGTTTATATATTGCTGCATCATGTTCCTGTGTCTTCTAGTAAGAATGGGTACAATGAAAGCTTCTGCTTTGAAAAGATTTTTAAGAAATCCTGACGGGAAGCCAAGAAACCATTCTAAGACATATAAATCATCATGGCAGATAAGTCTGAGAGGACCAAACTCATGTAATTAGTTCTATAATGGGAATGTATGTTTCCCTCAGCTACATTTAAAAACAAAATGTCAATTAGACTGGTTCCTCGTTGCTGTTGTTCTGACTAATTTATTTCAATGATCCATAAAAAACAGGAAGAAATAAGTCTGTACTTACTTCTCATATACAAGTTCATCATCTATGCAGAAATAATGGGTATTTGCGGCTCCACTCTTTGGTTTTTGGCAGAGAATTGCAAAATAAAGGCGATCTGAAATGCAAGAAAATTTAAAGCTTTTATAAACATTACACTTTTCTGCTGAAAGTCTGAAGTATTACCTGTCAACAGAACAACTTCAAATGGTTTAAAATGAGGCAAATCTTTTAAGTATTACCGAACTAGACATTATTATTTCTCCAGTGTTAAGCAACAAGGCACACAAAGATTGAGCCTTTTTGCTCAGCAGTGTTCCCATAATCCGCAGCTCTTTATAGCGTTCTTTCCCAAACGAAGTGTTCCCAGGAAAGCTACCTGTTTGATGACTTTGCAATACAGAGGAGCCTGACTTGCACCCACGCACACAGCACAGACCCACCTCCTTTTGGCAACAGACCCCACCTGTTGCACTCCGAATACCAACACACCCCCCTCCCCCC
>NW_008825114.1:15249339-15249848 GCF_000699105.1 Pygoscelis adeliae
CCCCCCCAACCAAGCCACAAATCCCTCAGCACCTCATAGCACCTACATTAAACTAAAGGGCGAAGGGCGCTCACACCGAACACAGGCACTTCCCATCTTTCCGTAAAACCGTGATTTTGACAGTAGTGGCGTGCAATTAAAGCCTGCAGGCGACAGACCCCGGAGGGATGCGAGGGGGCGAGGCGGCAGCCCACTGCCGCCCGCGGGAGCACCAGCGGAGCCACCACCTGGACTTCCCCATCCGCATCCCCATCCCCACCCTGGCCTGCCCCTTCAAAGCCTGCGTGCATGCAGGCAGGAGGCACTTTGTGTTTGCCCTGGTTTCCTTTGTTAAGCTGAGGGGAAAAAAATGCCAGCGGTATTCATATAGATATAAATTATTTCTACAGCCGGGGGAGCTGTAGCCCCAGTGAACTTTAAACACTGCCTGTGCTGTTGCTGTAAATTGCTGTGCTTGCAGTAATTGCGGTCAATAAAAATTGAGGCCTTGCAGCACCACAGCACCATTT
>NW_008825114.1:15249898-15256690 GCF_000699105.1 Pygoscelis adeliae
CCTGCTGAAAAAATATCATTATAAAATACATGGATTAAAATTCAAACCTAAAAGGAAAAATTTTATTTTTTGCAAACTAGTTGCCTGGAACAGATATATTACTTAAATATCAAAACAGATCATCTGCATATAAATGTATAATTTCAGAGCATAATTTCCGATAAAGAAAAACTGTATCTCCTTTTCCAGAGAGCAGGAAAAAAATATCACTTTATGCTTCAAAACAAAATCCTCCATGAGTAGCACTGAGAAATCATTACTTGTCTCTTGAAAGTACATGGTAAAGTATGCCATGAAAGGAGTCCCCATGTCATTTCAACACTGACATGCTCACTGCTCACCTCTGTACAGCAGTATCTTGGGGGATGGAGGCAGACACCACCACCAAAAAGTGTACATTTGCTAAATGCACATTTCAGTACAGCAGCAACCTGATGCGAATGGTTTGGCTTAAACATTTACAGGTCAGGTGCAACCAGTGGGATGTACAATAGCTCCTGAGCAAGTCAAGTCAGGCACCTACTTTCTTACTCTCTCAGCAGAAGCAAGGCACCAAACTTGCGTATTTGATTTCTAATAGTCCCATCTTGTAGGCACAGCAGCTGCAGTACTAGCTGGGAAGTGCATTACCTGCTTAAGAACTTCTGTACCTCCCAGCATTTACCAAAGCATCTCCTGAAAACAAGCCAAAGCATAAAATTTAGAGTAATGCTGTGCATTTGTAAGGAGTGACCAAACTGGCTTACAAAGGGAAATACTTATGGAGAAACAAGTGCACCAATACCCCAATTGGATGCAAAATATGCTACGGGGTAAACTGTTTCACAGAAAGGCAGTTCTGGGAAAGTGTTTAGGCCAACACTTTGAGGGTGGAGGGAGTCACAGCTTCCCACAAATCCCCTGCATCTGTCCACACCATTGTGTTACTCTCTGTGTTGTGTCAAGGTGGATTTGTGTGAATCAGAAACTGTAACAGGTATCCTAGCACAGTATAAAAAAAAAAGACGAAAAAAAAAAGCTGCTTTGCTGGTTTACTTCCCTCTGCTCTGAGAATGAGAGCTAACCTGTGTGTGTGGGAGGACTGAGGGCAAAGGAGGAAGCACAAAGGACAACTGAGAGGATATGATATCTAGGGATTGTGTTTAAACTGGCATTGCTAGATTAAACACATGTCACACTACAGCCCCAAGCTATAATTTCACACCACTTCCAAACTCATTTAATGGCTAGCTGCCACCAGGTTCCTTACAAGGAAAAGTCTTCTGAGTTAGCTCACTGAACCAGCCCACTGGGGGTTACCAGTGGGAATACACAGCCAGAAGAATTTTTCCCTCGATGGCATCTGTCCTTTAGATCCAGTCTAATTATTGACTTAGACTGAGCTCTCCGTGTACACAAACAATATCCGCATCAAAGTGTGGGCAGAATGGCTGTAGTAGTCAAACTGAGATGCTACCTTCTTGCACACCAGCTTCTTCACATAAACTTTACATCACTTTTGAAAATATAAAAGCACTACACAAGGAGTAATCCAAAATCCTCAAATACAAAAGAAGACTCAAAATGAAAAGAAATATATCTGCACAGGTCAAAGACCTAAAATAATTTAGCATTTTGCTCCTAAACAGGATTTGGAGTAACAGAATCACTTGCTTCCTCAGCACTCCTACTTTTACTGAAAATCTTCTGCAGCTTTTGCAAAAACGTCCAGCAAAAATAAGAATTCCTATCTTGAGTGAACAGTGTGTACATGGCCTTTTGAATTGCTCTTGGCATTCAATTCTGCACTGGTATCTCTGGATCACGTTAACTGTTGCTATTCTTAAAACACCTGAAAGAAACTCGAGTTTAATGAATTTACAGAACTACCTCACAATAAGAGCAGTGTGTGCCAAATGCCAATATCCTGGCAAGCTGTCCATTCCTGTGCACCGCTAACAATTGCTCCCTGTTATGTAAATAGCAGGCTCCATCTTTTTAACATGTTTCCTATAGAGAGATTTTAGAAATGAGCTACACAGAGAAGTCCTTTCCCATAAGTATATTCACCTTTCTACCGGCTTACCAGTCCGATATCAGACAAATGCTGTATTACTCACCATGTCTGCTTTTACCTGTTTTTTTTGCAAACACATTCCCAGTTCCGTTTAGCCAAGGATTAGTGTGTTGATTTTTTAACAGGAGTAACACACGCTGAGAAAGGAGAATTCCTTCATTAAGGATCTGATTGCAGGATGAGGGCTTATACATAAAATACACCAGAGGACTGATGAATTGATTTCACTAGGACTCCACACAGGTTTGGACTGCAGGAGCAAGGCTTCAATTTTATTATTTTTATGCTTCCTTTGCTAATTTTAGCTTTTTAGTATTTCATTTACATATAGGGTGCTTAAGCACTTCCAGATTCCTGCAAATTTCTGATAAAAGGTCATCTTAAAACTATCAAACTAGGGCAGACCTTTCTAATCGTCTCAGAAGAATGAGAGAATAGGGCTTACTGCCTTACAGGCTGCATCTGCACTGCAATTAGGAGATATGACTGCAGCATGTTACATATACTTCAATTACACTTAATTTTGTTAGCGTCACATAACAAAGCAGTTAAAATACAGAAACATGGACATCACTGTAGGCAATTAATTTGAGTAAGCATCCAATGTACAACAAAATGAGCCTGCACACCCCTAACCGAGGACTATGTTACCACAGCTTTGCTACTGCTGGTACATGAACCAGTGAGATTAAAGCTAGCACAAGCGTGTCTACACAAGCTATAATAATCACACATCTGATTGCAGTGTGCATACAGGAGGAAAAGCATTTTGCTTGTTTTTCAGATCTACAGTGTTCTGTGGAAGCAGACATTTAGAAAACTGACCGCTACCACTTCAAAATCATGTTAATGTGAATATAGAGATGACAAAGTAATCTCCTTCCCTTTACTCTCAATAAGCCTGATGCTTCTCAGGATCTGCTGCACGGGCCTTGGAGAAAGACATTTCAGTAATTCAAGAGACAACTAAATACCAAACAGGCACTCGCTGCAGGACAAGTCTGCATATGATCAGCAAAGATTATTTCATAAAAGGAGAAATTCTACAGTTCTATTGTTAAACAGATGCCTTAGATGAGAAATTCAGAGGAGACTGACAGTACAACAAAAACCAACGTTAGTCTGTTTTGAATTACCAGGAATGTAACCAGAGAGTTATTTACTATGGTAAGAGGAGTGTATTTCTAAATTCAGAGTTGGTACATGGTATTTTGTTGATTTAAGAGACTCCAAAAATATCAGGAAGACACATGAGAAAACATAAAAGACAAATTGTGTTGCAATGTCAAGACAAAAAGCAAAATTGTACAAGATTTTCTTTTTAGTCATTCTATCCTTGAAAGATTCATTCACTCATCGCTATGATATTTCAAATTTAAGTGATGATGGAGTTGGCTATTAGAACAACAGCCTGGCCTCTGAAAAAGAAAATGAAAGCACACTAAAAAGCTAAAGAAACTTTTTATTTAACAGAAAACCATGATAAAAATTATTTTCAGGGCCATGTCACAACTGACCAACAACACCGTGTTACTTTACTCAAATAGAGTCCTTGCACTCTGCTGCTCTTGTCTGATACACAAGACGACTTTGCGTATGTTCATGCACTTTCAGTGCTGGATTAGATACTAAAAGCCTCGTATTTAAACTCGTATAACTTAAACTCGTATTTAAAATCTTAACTTTGATAAAGACTCACATGTAAGTGAGGTCATATTGATAAAAGAGTAAATACAAATTCTGTACTGAAATAGTTGTATAATGAAATCTAATTGAAAGTGTTGATAGTCAAAATGTTGGAAAGGTTAATGATACTTGGTAGAAGTGTCCTTAGCATTCCAAAAAAATAGTTTTCTACATAATATACAAAGTTTATAATGACAAGCCAGCAATACTGGAAAAACAAAAGACAACTTAATGGCTTGAAAGAAACTCAACACAAAACCAAAAAACCAACCCGCTGATCAATGAACATATTAGATCGAATGCTATTTCATAAAAACTCCAAGTGACAGTGTAAGTAAAATGATTCTCAATAAAGAAAAAAAAAGGCATCTACAGTACAGCTCAGAGCATCCTTTAAGATGTTAGTTCCTCACTGCAAACAAACTGGATATACGCTTAGCAGGAGGACAAACAAATGTCAAGAAATGCCCCATGGTGTTATATCACTTAAAATTTAATTCCGTGTATAGTTATTATAGTTACTTCATTTTAGAATTAACTACTGAAAAGAGGTGAGAAACATACACCTTTTGCCCGAAGTTTATGCATTATAATTCCACATCTTCTTCAAAATGTTATTTATAAAATCAGAGCAATGACAAAGAAAAGCAGCCAAAGAAAGGAAATCAACAGCTTTCAAGCATCTCACACAGAGTTGTTACATTTTCTTTAGATCATATAATTACTTCTTTCAGAGATCAGAACGATATGGGAATATGCTTCTAATAAACAGAAGAAATGCATTCGGTTCCAGCAAATTGAATTCATACCAGCCAGCCTCACGCATTAGTTGACGAAGAGAAATGGTAAGGCTTACCATGCAGCTTAACAGACCAAAACAAACAATTTTTTACAAGAATAGTTTTCCTGAACTAGTCTTAATAGTAAACAAAAATATTTAGATTATTCTGATTAAAAATTATTCTGACATATGGCTGATGCATACAATTCATTAGGAAATAAAGAAATGCAATAATTACTGTATTTTGAGTACAAAACCCATGCAAATAATGGATCACAAACTTTGCTGTTTATAAATGTAACATCACGCAAGAAAAGATCCATAAATCTCTACAGCTACTCGGGCTTGTTTTCTGCCTCTGTCTTTTAGCAAAGGTGAGAACGAGGGTAGCCTGCAGTGTTCTTAATGAGTTTGGCACTGTTTCTGTAAGTAGATAAGCTAACGCAGATCTCTCAGCCTTTACAGAGGCTAAAATATTTACCCGTATGTCCATTTGCAAGAATAAGGCCTTATGCTTTAATCTATCTCCAGTCCAGAACTATTAATTCATTTCTCAGAACTGCATTATGAGAAGCCAGAACTGACAGTTCAAAACTTGAAATAACTTTTAAAACAGCTGAACAAAAAGGTAAGCCTGTGGGCTTATTCTTTTAAGGTCTCTCTTTTAAAAAATACGTACGACATACCAGCGTAATAAAAATTAGACTATAATTGTTCCATTATTAGAAGCCTGTAAACAGCAGCCACTGTGCGCAATAAGAAGATCAAGACAAAATGAAATATTATTAAATATAATAATCTACTGCATTTTAATTAAGTTTGTTCTACTGCGTACTGCTGCGTATGGTGAAATCCCACTGAAAAAAACACAAGGCAAAGCCTAGGTGCTCTACTCTATTATTTAAATGGGTGAACATTTCTTTGGAGGAGAAAATACAGTAATTTAAGGGGCCTGTTGATGCCAGACGTGCATTATCAGATCCAAGCAACTGTTGTGTGAGAATGGTTAGACAGACGTGTTTGCTGGAGATCTGAGCAGGACAGGGCTGTGTAGAACACTACACTAGAACACTACAGTGTTCTAGGTAGTGAGGCTACTTTGATATCAAAAAGTTATCACCTGCCAAATGAGGGGTTTCTACATTTAACCTTAAAACTGTACCACCGTCATTTCCTATATAAATGGTTACAGTTATAGAAAAATACACATATGGAGTTAATGTAGCATTAGAGTTCTGCATATAAATACACCATTATGTTTCTCTGTGTAGATTAGGCCTAAAATGCTGTATTTTAGGCTGGAGTATTTAGGATTTTGTTCCCTGACAGTATTAGAGCTTTTTAAAAAGAGGAATCTGGTATGCTTTGGGAGTTTACATTCTTCCTAAGCGGCTATACCCGATTTTCAAAACAAAATCTTACGGTTTTCTAAGCATATTGTTATCTAAGAGACACACTAGTTAAATTAAGGAACCCTGTTTCTTGGCACAGGTAAGACTGGTGCCTTTTGTCCACGTTTTCTCTTTGTATTTTTGCTTGCTCTGTCTACAGACAATTTCTCATGTCGTCCACAGAGAAGTGGTAAGTGAGGTTTATTTCTTGTTTTTTAAGAGAAGTTGTAAATACTACCATTCTTAGATTTTGACACAGGACATAAAACGTTTGGGTTTTTTTTGCCTTTTAGACCAACTAAACTCAAGCACGTCTTTTAGCTGGGGAACTCAAACCTAAATCCAGAATTATTTCGGCTGCGATCCAATACGCTCCTCCACAGAGGCAGGTTCCTGTGCCAAAACAAAGCACGGCTCAAACGACAGGGCCACGAAAAGGATGGAGGACACGGAGCAAACCTGCCTGCAGAAGCTGTTGGCACTCAAGCATCAAGAAGAGGTGCGACGCTTGTCCATTATTTTACCCATTAGCCAGCAAGCACAACATTAGGAGGAAGATATATATCCCCAATATAGAGGGAAATACGTTACTATTTTTCCCCCACAGAAACATGTTTTACCGGTTCAAATACGTTTTCCCTTTACTCTCTTACAAGCAGAAAAAGACAGCGCAAGGCAATCGCCCGGTACAGCCAGAGTTATTAAAAAACCACGGTATTTATTCTTCTGGAAGAATGGTTGGACTAGCGATGCGATTTTAAAGAATACTTGGCTGTGCGAAGCGCCAGAGAGACGCAAGAACTGACCCATCGCACAGATGGCAGAGGCGGCGGCCGCCGCCGGCCGAGCGCCCCGGGGTCCCGGCGGGGACAGCGGCG
>NW_008825114.1:15257579-15264331 GCF_000699105.1 Pygoscelis adeliae
CACCTCGCCCCTGCCTCGCCCGCCACGGTGAGGGCTGCTGACGTGGCGCCGGAGTTCTCCCAGAGAGACGGCACGGGGTGGTGACGGCGTGACCGAAACGCAGCTCTTGGCGGTGCGAGGGCCCCGGCTGCAGGGCGAGTCCGCTCCCACGGACGGGCCGGCAACGCTTGCGCTGGCGTAAAGCCGCCGCCTTTGGAAATGTTCTCGGCTGCGTTTCTTGAGGCGTCGCAGTCTTCAGGTGCCTGTCGCGACACATACCAATAGAGGGTCCCGAGGGGACACGGCATTGTGGAAGGCCAACTGAAAGCGGTCCGGTACACGCAGTCGTCTTCTCGTCTGAACACTGGATGGATTTATCTGGAAAGTTAAAATAGCCTGGTTGGAGTCTGCTTCTCAGACACAGTGATAACTTTAAAACGCACCATTATTTTAAGTAGGTGTTGAACTAAATTAAGCTACTAGTTAAAACAACCTCTGAAAACCACTCCCTCCCCACCTCTGTCTAACTGGCCATGACAAAAGCCCTTGCTGAAGTATTCTACCATCTGCTGAGTATGAGGTCAGTGTTTCTCTCCCACTGGTTTCCACCTTTCACTGCATAACTTTTTCAAAATACTTCTTCTAAACACCAGAGACCTAAAATTCTGCTGACGCTCCGAAAAGCGTTTCTCCCATGGATGAGTGTGGCCATCGTTGTTCCAATTCGTTACGCGCGTAGGAATCACTCTCTTGCAGAGCGCCAGCAAACTTGGTAAAGCTGTGGCCAGATGCAAAATGCAGGGCTGATGCCCTAATTAGGGTTGCTTTTCTACCAAATCCTCGTCTCTGTCTTCCTCCCTCTTTGCACATTGCGAATCTTTCTGAAGAAGTGATTTTGCTGGGATAACACAGAGGCTGTAGTATGGTTCCTGTCGGTATTGAAATGGTGAGGGTGGATGACTACAACCTACGGAGGTGTCAAACAACAACTTAATTCATTCCAATCCCTTTTAAGAGTCCACAGTTCTTTTAGTTATATTTAGTTTTATTTACTGTATTAGCGGCAATAGAACTATTCCCACTGTACATTATTTTAATTCTGTTGAAAGCAAAACAAGCAGAAAAACAGCTAGCCAAACACTTCCTTTAAAACCAAAAGCACCGAGAACATGAAAGTGAAATGATTGCAAAACAAAAGTGGAACTAGAGTCGGTGTCCTTGGCAAAGATGATCAGGTGAATGAAGCGGAGTGGAAGCACTACAAATAAACTGAATATTTATCATTCTTTTTCTCTGAAAATAGTTTAAGTTTCCTGCGTTTCTTGTCCTTCTTTTACAGACATAAGACCAGTTTTCTAGCTTGCTTTCTGCAGTGGTTTAAGTAACACAGAGGCAGCTGCATTCCAGAGTTTCCGACATACTCAAAAGTATCGGTGTGCTGGGGGAGCCCTGGGGGGAAGGGGCAGCTCCTTTTTTATGAACGTGGGGGCAGTGGTTCGTGAAAAGTGGACTTTACTCCCCTGTGAGCCTCAGTTGCAGGTCCCAGTCCGTTACGCCAAGCTCTGAGGAAGCCTCTGGCCAGCCCTGAAATCATGCGCGTTCAGAGTCTGCACGTGAATACTTCTAGCCCTGTGCCGAGCGCCGTTTAGTCAGAGCAGGGAATTGAACACAGTACTTCTACATTAATATCCTTCTTCTGAACACACCGTATCAAAATGCATATGTAGTTAATAAGGTGCTAAGGCATAGTGCCTTTAGTGGAATTACGTTGCTCAATATCATTATGTTTCTTAAGCAAGCTTTTTATTTTTCGTCAAGGAACACTGCATTTAATTTCACATGCTCTTAATGGTGTAGAGCTCTCCGGAGCTTGCTCTGCGCCTGCCAGTGACCTTAATGGATGCAGGGACAAACCTCTTCATAGAATGCTGTTTTACAATTGCATTAGTGTTAAAGCTTAAAAGGGGAGAGAATTTGCAGGTGCAATACGTATGAATAGAAGCATTTTACAGTGAAGGCCAAAGATCAGAAACTGCAGAGGAGGATGTGCTCCTCCATAAATCTCGGACAATCTTATTTTAAAATTACTAAAAAGAAGTGGTTCATGGATGAAAGAGGGCACATCTACTTTAATGAAAGCAATAGATTCTGAACATACACATTTCTAGAAAAATGGGTAATATGAAATCTGACAGAACTGCAAACCAAAATGCTGTTGTCCTTAGCTCAGTTGTCTAGGACAGAAATAACTAAGGACATTTTTTCAGAGGCCTCTTGCTCTGAGAGAAAGTACATATATACAAAGGAGAATATTCTGCTGCAAATCTTCATAGGAAAACAATTGACTATGGCCTACTCCAAACTGACAATCTGATCAGAAATATGTTTAAGACACACCTCTCCCTGGTCCTACAGACCCACCTTTTCGTATGACACAAAAGAATTGCCGACAATGGATGATGTATTTAAAATATTTATTTAAAACTGTAAAATGTATTTAATAGTGTCTGCCAGTGCCAGATGCAAAAGTATGCATAAGCTTAAGTCCCAGTGTTTGAAACTGTGATTTTTCAAGTATTTTAATACAAGATTGTCACACGGTGCTGGAAGCTTTAAAACGTCGTTGAGAAGTATTGGATTGAAAGCCAGTGTGATCTGGTGAAGGTAAGAATCCCAAGTTCTTCTTGAGAAAAACCAGACTTTTTAGTTTAGTGCATCTTGAACAAGTATTTTAAACTATATTAGCAAGATTGTTTGATGAGGAAATAATAAGCTACAGGATTTTTTGCTGTAAGCGTCAGATGTGTTTTAGTTTTTGTTATCTTATACCCGATGGAAATAGCACTTCCGCGTCCATCTTCAGTGCCAGGTAGTTTATTCTGTGCTCCAATTTTCTAGATAAGGTTTCACATGTCCCATAAAGACACAAGAGTACCGATGCTGGTAGGAATTCACTGGAGAATTGTTCTTGTAGAGCACAAATAAAGAAATCATATATTGTGTCAGTGTCATATGTGAATAATCTGAGGTTTGTTTGTGAAATTTACTGTTTTAACACCTGCCAGCTGCAAAACTGTGTTAATGGGAACATGATCCAGCCTGTTTTTATCAAGGTGCAAAAAATGAACTTCATTGCCTGGAATGGAATGAGAATAACATGTAAATACTTGAATAAAATATTTATTTATTCAAAGACGTAAGTGAATCAAAGAAGCATTCTGCTTTCCTACTAGTTCTTGTATAAATGTGTACTAGCTCTTTAGATTGCACAATATACTCTTTTAAACAATGACAAAGATTTTTTTTTTAATTAAGTTACAGAAGCAAGGAACATTGAGGCATCTAACGGAATTAAATCTGCTGCAGCGTGATGTTGCCTAATGATTTGAAGAGATGACTTTGTCATATTGCAGCCCCCCCCTTCACACATTATTCTTCTACTAAAACCGCATGAAATGCCTAGAATCAAATGTGAAAGCAGGATGTCAGTGAACACCACGATGTCAAAAGAAACCCCTCCAAACTTCGAGGCAGTTGTTCCATCAGCACTCCTATCGATTTCTGCAGGACTGTGATCAGCTTTGTGCCACCTCTGTGGGAGGTGGGACTACACAATGACACTTCCACAGGTTCCTTCAGCCAGCAAAATCACACAGTTCAACACAAGACTGTCCCCTTGGGATCCACAAAGACAGCAGCCGAGATCGTAGTGTTAAAGCAAACAGCTGAAGGAGAAGACTGTGACTTTCACACAAAACAAAGCAGCTCACCTGGGCCTAAAATCAAAGCTCCTCCCTGCTGAGCGGGGTCTCCTTGAAAATCAAAAGCCGGGCCAGTCATTGCTCTCCACGTACTCCTAATGCTTCCCAGCAGCGTGTTTGACTTCACATGAGGGCTCCGCGCTAAACAAAATGGCAAAATACTTGTTATCTAGAAATACAAAAGTATATAAGGAGAACAATGAAATTGAACAGCTGCTATGAATAGTTTAGTTTCCTGATTACCAGTGTTTTGACAAAATATAGCCTACAAGAGATGGTCTAGTGGGCAACTCCCTTCCTATTTATACCGTGATCACACTATTTTATCAGAGCGTTCTTGTTTTGTTCTGTGTAAGTCCAAACAAGGTGAGAAAATTATTCTTACCTGATACATTATTACCTTCACCTCTTTTCATGCCAAGCGTTTTATAAATTTCCCTTTGTGGATCTACATACATTTCATGCGTATACCCAGTTAAACTGCAAAAGGGCTGCAAAATATATGCATACAAAAAAAGTAATATTTTTAAGGTTAAGACAGTAATTAGTTAGGATCTACTGACAGTGGAAAAAATACTGACACCCCGCCACCTCCCCCCCACCCCAATTTGGAAACCTGTGGATTTGTCATGTTAAATTAAGGGCCAAAAATACTTAGCCCCGAAAATTTTACTGAAGCAAAGCTTCCAGTGAAATCAAGAAAAGATGTTTCCTTAGCAAGCCCCACTGGTTTTTAAACTGAAAGTTTTAGTTACTTGCTTTATTCATGTACTACTATTAGAACTGCTTCATGAAAAAGAATACTGTCCTCTTTTTCTGTGGTTGCAAATGACCATCTTTTCACCCAGAGCGAAATCCCTCAAGGCAGACCATTAAGACACAATAGAGGGTACAATGTATTTAATGACTACTTTATTTACCTTGATGTGATGGTAAGATGACTGTCCAATAACTACAAGCCTCACATTTGCTTCCTAGAACAGAACATGGGTATTGAAACTGTAGAGAGGAACTCAGTGTTTCTGCATGGCTGCAAAGCATTAGCAGAATCTGGTGTCCTGAGTTAAGGATCGCAGTACACCGAGTTAAAATTATTTGAAATTAACATCACTTACACGTTTGGAGCCTGCACCTTTGTCTATCACCCACAGTTAGCAGCTACATAAATTTATTAAGTGAAAAAATATTTTTAAAGGTAACTTTTAAGTTACAGATGTGTACATTTTAAGTTTTCTGTAGCACTAGTAGCGTCATCTTTTCAATTGATTGCAACCTGCTATGATTTTGGAAATTCAAAATTTCCACTCAGTTGCACCTGCATCTAAAGAAGCAGCATGCAAATATTGGTGCACATACAAGTATGTCTGTGATTCGAATATACAGACGCTCATTAATAAATGTAACTGGCATCCACATGTACTGCTGTCTTTTGCAGGTGCAACATTAGGCCCGAGTCTTAAAACAGAGGCCAAAACTTAAGTTCATTTAGATGCCAGTAAAACAGTTAATAAAATATAAGGTTGTTTTAATATTAGGGTGTAATACTTGCCTTTCCCATATAGAATCATTTTGCTTGTTATGAAAAGAAGCCCTCCTACAAGACAGAATACTCGCACTAAGAAAAGCATGGATGGTTTTGATTCTCTGGATACGTTTATTTGAGCAGCCAAATTAAGAAAGTGTCATTCGGAGTAACACTGATTGAGCAGTTTAGAAAAATCTGTCCTGAGAAGGAGAGCTGCCAAAGAAATTGCCCCTTTTCATCCCCGACTTCCTAGTCCATCTAAGGCTTGCTGTCAGCAAGGAGCTGAGTCTCTGTCATCGGCTATGCTGCTGTTAGGAATAGAATATGACAGAATTTTAATCCGCAGCCTGGAAGAGTCAGATTGACCTTCCACATTTAGCAGGGGGATCATTGTCTTTCCCGGTATCTCCTACCACCCAACAAATACCCGTCCATAGCAACCCCTGCCCACTCCATTTCTCCTTTCTCTCACTATGTCACTCCTGTTTGTGCAGCTGCCTGGAGAACGGGTCACACAACTGATGCAGCTTACAAATAACCATAAAAAAAGAGACTATTTTTAATCCAGATCAATTTTCTGATCTTGTTCCATGCACAACCATCAGTCAGCCGTACCGGCATAATGGAAAGGGCAGCAGTTAGTCAGTGGTCAGGAGAAGACAGCTGCCCAGGCCACTACTAATACCAAAAGAAATGCCTGTCAGATGTCGGTTCAGAACACAGCAGAGAAAACAGCACCAAGCTAATAGGGCAGGGAGAAATAATGCTGCTGCAACAGAGCATGTAGTGCAATAAATCCTTTCCTGTGTCTCCTGGGCAGATACATCATGGCTGTTGTGGCAAACAATGAAAGTGCTAACTTTCTTCTGAGCTTTTTTTTTGATTCCTAGAAGGTTTAAGCCTCACACAAGCCTGCAGCAGGACATAACAAATCTGCTCAACTACAGCAACCCCATGTACATATTAAGGGCAGAGTACTTACTTGTAAAAACGCTTTGGGGACTTTTGCCAGGTCTTCTACATACTCCTTACAGGTGTAACATAAAAAATTCTGCAACATAGCCAGTTGAACATGTCAGAAACAGGCAAAATTGCATAGCAATGAAGCATCAGATTCTGACTTGGGGCACAAACCATTTTGGAGGTGATCAGGAACTGGGAACAGGAAAGATCAAAGTTCTTTGCAGTCACCAAACTTGGATTAGGATCCTGTTTAATCCAAGCCTGAACAAGGACACCGGGCTCGGGGCCTTGCTAATATTTTTATCTCTGGATATTTTAAGAATGTGAGAGCTGGCTTGCCAGCTGGGAAATCAGGGAACACAGTACTTGCTTCCCTAAACACACGGGTGAAGAATTATTTCCTTTCAGGTAATTACTGTATAATTTTACTAAAGAACGGGGGTTCTTAGAAGCAGAACCGATCTGCTCTGTATTTTCTTTTCTCTCTGCTCCAGCCTAGCTTGTGTGAACTCCCCGCTCCCCCT
>NW_008825114.1:15264682-15276697 GCF_000699105.1 Pygoscelis adeliae
GCTCGTTCCCGTTCCTGGAAGAGAGCCGGGGTCGGCGGCGCAGGGCTCCGCGCCTCGCTTAAGGAGGAGTTGGCGAGTTTAGGGCCTTTGGATAAAAAGAGAGGGAAACCCGCTGCCAAAATCGCTGCGCGCCGGTGGCGGCCAGGATGCGGTTTGTGCCTGGAAAACATAGCAAAATCAAACGGAGCCCCCCAGAAATCGTGTGCTAACAGAAGCAGTGAAACTATTATGCAGTCTCAAGGTCAGGGTTTGCTTTGCGGGATGCCACAGCATTTCAGAGCACTGTGAGCAAGCTGGGAAAGTCTGTTTTCGAGGAACAGTCGAGCTGCTGTATCAGAAAAGACAGACCCAGCTTCCTTACTGAAGTAAAAGCAGAACTTCATGGGACTTTGTCAGGTGAATAGCAGAGGATGCCGAGCAGTGGAAATGCTCATGTGAGTGTATCGAGTGCACACAGAAATGAGTGAACGGGACAGATCTTCTTAAAAGAAGAAAAACACTATAGACAGTTGAAAAGTATCTTAGTCTCTTGGATTGTTGCGTAAGCTGAAAGCTTATGAGGAGGAGAGCACTTTCCTTTTCTGAGTGGGCAGGGAAAAAGAAGTATCAGAGGGAATGAGACTGGGGGGATCTCCACAAGTTTTCTGCTTTATGAAGCCCTCTGATGATGTTAGTTCCAGAGTCTCTCTTGGCAAACTGTCCCAGTGTCTACAATGTTAACGGCATTCAAACTTATATCCCTGCACTTTGGGTTAAGCCCATTGCTTTTATATTGCCAGGAGTGAGCACACTCCTGGTATAGAGTGTTGTAGAACAGGTTAATCCCCGTACTACATCGACTTTTCAACTATACACAGACTATTGCTATGTTGCCCTCAATCTTCTGTTTCCTAGACTAAATAAGGCCTTTTTTTTTTTTTTTTGACAATTCTTTCTTCTCATAGGTCATGTTTTCTAGAATACAGATTTTGTTGTTTCCTCTGGACTTCCTAGATGGTTTCTGTCATTCCTGAACTTCGGTGTGTAAAACTAGACACAGTGTTTTAGCTAAGTGTTAGGTTTTCCTCATGTCTTGGGTCTGCACACCCACTTAAACATGCTGGCATTGTGTTTGTGCTTTTTGCAACAGCACAGTTCTATTGACCTCCATTCAGCCTGAGAGCCACTATCACTCCCAGCTGCTCTGCTCCAGACCTTCCCTACAAGGGAGTGCATTACCACCATTTCTCTTACAATACTCGGTGAAAGAAATTGTCTCTAACGTCACAATGTCTGAAAAGCCAGATCAGCTCTGTGTAAGACATTTACACAGGATTACACAACACAGTTGGCCCTCCAGTTGGGATACCTGCCAGCTCTGTTTTAAAACTCCTGCCAAAAAGACCTTCAGGGCATGTAAGGTGCTTTGTGCCATGTCAAAAGCAAAGACAAGTCAGCTCTGCATTATAAATAACAACATGAGGGAAAGTAATCCCTGGCTGATAGCTTCCAGCACATACACACAGGTGAAACTATCCAGCCCCTAGTATAGCCCTGTTGTTTCAGTAATGAAAGTTTACTTCATGGTACGGATTCAGCTTGTGGCTTTGCGAGGTTAACTGTGATCATAATAATAATACTTTGCTGAGCTAGCAAATCAGTGTTTAAATGTTAGCAAAGCACTTGTGTTTTTGCCTATGGCTCTGAACTTCAAGGACTAACCTTGCAGTCCAGTGTGCCCTGACAATGACTTTGATTTAAAAGGCAATGAGCTCAAATCGTTAAAGAATTTCTGAAAATTGTGAAACTTACATTCTGCTAGATAAGAATTTGGGCAGTATTAATTCCCCATCGTTGTTGCCATCAGGCTTTGCTCACTTAACAGTTTCCTATATATTACGCTTTCAGACAGGTTTCTTCGATTAGCAGCCCATGAACCCAACGTGCAGCACTGCTCTGCGGCCTCTCAGCAGGATTGATGGGAATGGCCTGCCTACCTTGACTACCACAGGACATAGCAAAGCAGGGAGAACTGACCACTTTCGACATGCTTTGCTCTTCGTCTTGAGGTTGAAGTGGGCTGGCTGGGCACAGAACCTTGCTGTGTTACAGCTGCAGTAAAACCGCTGGGTAGCCTTGGGCTGGGCCCAGGGGCACAGCTCAGCACTAGCTCGTCAGTACAGCTCGGACCAGGGCCCTTGCCATTGCAGCTGGAAATCAGAGCCTGCAGAAGAGGCAGTTGTAGCACTACAGGGGATCTGCTGCCACAGCCTCTGAGCGGGAGCACAGATAGGGGTAAGCCTGCTGATGGAAAGAGTTGGGTAGGGTGGTGTCACAAACTCAAAGGACACTGGTCTGGCTCAGTCTGCGCATAGCTGACCTTGTGCCTAGAGTCCAGAGAGCTCATTCTCACTTGATTTGAAATGAAATCTCTGAGGAGCCCAGCCTGTCTGGAAAAGCTGGTAAACATTCCTACTAAGCCAGTCAAGACTGTCTGCAAACCTCACTTTTTTATGCTATTTGGCCTCCTTAAACTAGCTGAGCATACCCTTGAGACCTGGTTTCAGCAGTATACAACTGAGGAATAGCAACTTCCTTCCAAGGATATTTGTCAAAGCATTCTCTAAAGCCCCTCAAACAGTGTGGTTCTAATTTTTGATGGAGATTCTGAAGCATTGCTAGAATACAAATATAAATTGCTGTCATCCCCAGTTTTATGGAGAAAGAACAGAGGTGAAGGCAGTTGAACACTGACATGTCCTCTGAACGAGGAATCACTCAAAATTAGCAGTCACTTTTGAAAGCTGAAGCTTAAAGCCTTTCATTTGCATATGCTTAACAAAAATACACATATAAGTTCCACTGACTTAGATGGAAAGAAAGACTCTGTATTTGCCAATATTCTGGACAGTACTGACTGTCTGAGTACAGCCTACTAAAACCATGAAACTCTTCAATGTGAGCTGTGATTAGGGAAACCTCTCCTTCTTTCCCCTCTCCTCTTTATAGCTCTTAAATATAAAGATGTTGATAACTTAAAAAACATAGTCATCAGAGCGATGTCTTTTTCAGTGTCTTAAGGAGAATCAATTAGTACGTTGGCATTGTTAATCACGATGTAACAATCAAGGTGCAAGTCACTTTCTTCAGTGCAGTGCAATTTACAGTTGTAAAGAGAAACTTAGCTAATATTTAATTAACCAAGGGTTGGGTTACTTTGTGCTGTGGATAGGAAATTCAGACTCCTGCCATTTCAAGAGGAAGAAAAATAATTACACACAGATGTGGAATAATTTATTTGTTCTGTATTGACTTGTGAAACAAAATACCAGCTGTAATTATGCAACCTGATTTCCTTTATTTACAACAGCTGAACAAAATATCTGATGAGAGGTGTGGCCTATATCAGTAGCATAAACACTGTCTAGAGTATGTGATGTGTATCTGTAAAGCAACATGTTATTATCAATTTACTGCAAGATGTACTGTTTATTTAGCAGAAATATATTTGTTGTTCTTGTTTATCTATTATTTAG
Source organism: Pygoscelis adeliae (assembly GCF_000699105.1). Lineage (NCBI taxonomy): Eukaryota > Metazoa > Chordata > Aves > Sphenisciformes > Spheniscidae > Pygoscelis > Pygoscelis adeliae. The sequence goes on from NW_008825114.1 coordinate 15,268,198, forward strand.
CTAGAGATACCATGGTTATTACTTATCAGCTAAAAATAAATCAGTGTTTACAATTCCAGAGTAAAAACATCATTCTAAGTGCTAGCTAAAAACGAGTTGTTTTTAAACTGTTGTTGTAATTAAAAAGCAATAAAATGTGTACAGTACTGTAGATAAGAGGCTTTTTGCTTTTGTGCTGGTTTTGGCTGGGATAGAGTTAATTTTCTTCATAGTAGCTAGTACGGGTTATGTTTTGGATTTGTGCTGGAAACAGTGTTGATAACACAGGGATGTTTTCGTTACTGCTGAGCAGCGCTTACACAGAGCCAAGGCCTTTTCTGCCTCTCACACCACCCCACCAGCGAGTAGGCTGGGGGTGTGCAAGAAGTTGGGAGGGGGCACAGCTGGGACAGCTGACCCCAACTGGCCAAAGGAATATTCTGTACCGTATGAGGTCATGCTCAGCATAGAAAGCTGGGGGGAGAAGAAGGAAGGGGGGGACGTTTTATCTTCCCAAGTAACCATTATATATGATGGAGCCCTGCTGTCCTGGAGATGGCTGAACACCTGCCTGCGATGCAAAGCAGTGGATGAATTCCTTGGTTTGCTTTGGTGCATGTGCGGCTTTTGCTTTCCCTATTAAACTGTCTTTACCTCAACCCACATGTTTTCTCGCTTTTACTCTTCTGATTCTCTCCCCCATCCCACCGGGGGGGAGTGAGCGAGTGACTGTGTGGTGCTTAGCTGCCACTGGGGTTAAACCACGACAGCTTTATGGCTGGCTTTCATTGTTTTCTTAGTGTCATGATATACCAGCGATACACTAGACTTCTTGGTATAGGGTCATGGGACTGATTCTTCTCATCAGCAAGGGGGATCATTTGCAGCCTTGAAAGTTGTGTTGCAAATGCTGGCTTCATCTCCATTTTTTTCTGCCTGGTGTGTGCTTTCTATCTCCTGATGTTGTTTCTGTTTAGTTTTACTTTCTATTTTTTTGCTGAGGAAGGAGATATTACAGGTTCAAAACTTGTCTTAAGTTTTGCACTTTGCTTTTTCAGAACTTTTAAAAATTATTCAAGATTATTTACAAGACTAAGGGCTTTGCAAGTCTGGTTGCAGTGTCAGTGTGTGTTGCATACTGATTAACTGTTGTTTCACAACACAAGTAATGTGAATGTAATTAAAAATCTCCTCTAATAGTTTAGTGATCATACTGACATGTGGAGAGAAAAATTTTCTCCTGTTATCTTTGGCATATTTAGTTTTGTAATACAAGCCCTACAGAGAGAGCAATAACTACGAACTTTACTACACAACAAAATGTAACAACATTAAGTGAAATGCCCACACTTTGGTTAATATAGCCTCAAGGCATAAAGAGAGCCTTTAATGCATTTAGTAAGAGCTCTCTGTATTTGATCTATTTCTGTTTTGCAACTACCTACTCTGTGTGCTGCAAATGAAAAACAGAGATGACCATCTATATGTCAAGAATAGTAAATTATATGTGAAGATGCTGTTTAGTTGCTCTAAGTGCCACTGGTTTGAATCTTTCTTTAAAGAACTAAGAGAAAGCAAATCTCTCACTTGAAGAAATCACTACTTAAATAGATGAGACACAGTCAAAAAGCAAATAGAAGATATGCTGCAATCCAAACTGGCCAGACGTGTCTTATATCTTGTTAGCAATAAGGCTCTTAGAAAATAAGCTAATTATCTTTACTGTTTAAATTGTAGTGTAAACTAGATCAAAGGATTAAGAGATGAAGAATGTGAAGAAAAGCAGAGGTGATCTCATCGAGTGTTCATGCCAAATTAAGCCTTGTTATTTAAGACTCTTCCACTGGTGTCTTACAAGATAAACAAAAACTTTCTTTAAAGTTTTAGATACTGTTCCTTTTTTTACTTCCAGCAGAACAATCTAAACCTCCCCCCCCCCCCCCCCCCTCCCCTTTTTTTCCCTTCTATGCAGGAAAAGCATACTGTAGGAAGGTTGTAATTCCCAGCTGCTATTTCTATTTTCTGTGTTCACAGAGAGTGGAGTCAGTTCAAATGGCTCTTTTACATATGGTAACGTTGACTTTTAGCTACAGTTAGGAATCCCCTTCTTGAGGCCAGTGAATGGTATAATATATTTGCTGGAGGCTAATAACTTGAGCTAATTTTGGCACACACTTGAAACAGATCTTTGTTTCCTGGTATGTAATTAAGAGTAGCATCACTTTAACATCAGACATATCTCTTGTGCCTCGTTGCTAGAGGGATCAATTAGGAATCCAGGCCATTTCCCATATAGAGGTAGGTTTGACTTTTTTTGCAAGCACTTAAGCTTGACTGACTGCTCGTATCCTGAGGACTACAAATCCATGGCCCGTGTCCACCCTTCTCCCTTTCAAAATGACTAAAATGCGTTTCCTAATTATCTCTTAGTATTGTGTGTCTCACTGAGATGATGTATGTGCCAAACTCAGATGAAGTAAGCCACAGGTTTCATTCAGTAATGCCTTCCTGAAGAAATTATTTAAATAATAAAAAGGAGTCCAAAGGTAAAGTGTCTAATGGCCATCATGTGAATCCTCTGTTGGGAGCTTTAGAGATGACAGCTCTCCAGCTGGCTCTCCTAAGAGGGCCTTTAAAATCCTCTCCAGTGGAAATAATATGTTTGGTTTGCTAATGATGAAAACTTCCACCACAGCCAGTAAAATTCATGCCAGAGCTGAAGTGGAGGGCCCAGCCCTGAAAGCCTTTTGGGTCTGGAGTTTGTGTGGATGGCGGCATCAATCCTGCACTTGGTGCTTTGAGAGCTGATCCTTGGCTTAAGGCTCAAGACTCTGGCCCCTGCTGTATCTTCCAGTGTTTAAACAAGAAAGCTGGTTTTCTTCCTGCTGTTTGCGTCATAATTATGTTATTTGCTTCAACAAAGATGTCAATCTGCTTCAGAAGATTTTTACTTCTTAATGAAGCTATTTATTCTGTCCTTATTTTTCAATTGCTATTTTCAATTCTCTTTATACATACATTTCTAATGCAGTCATTTGTTTATGCACAAAGCTAGCAGTAAAAGTGAAGAACGGAATAAAAGGGGGCAATACAAATACATTAAATATACTTTAGTTACAGGGAACCATACATAAAAATGTATTAACATACCAGCTAAAACACAACTTCTCTATCTGAAACATCTGTAAATGTAAAAAAAAGTATTATCTTTATTTGCACATTGGTGAAAGGTCATTTAAATTAGTTCCAATTTATGTACTATTGTTCTATTACACCATCGCCTTTCATGTTATAAGTTAGCATGTGCAACATCCTTCTGTCTGCAGCCAAAGATTTCATACATAAGAGCTGAAGAATAAAGTACACACACACAAAAATATAAAAAGGAAAGAATGATAAAGGAATGAAAAATGGCTGATTACATTCTCCTGAAAACTCTATTAATTTTTTTTTTGCATTTTCCTCATTGTTCCTCTATAAAATGTTTCCAACAATTTTAACTTAGTTTCCCTGATGCTGATTTTCATGCATCAACAATTTGTTAAAAGCAGCTTCTGCCATTTCTGCATAGTACATAAGTCAGATTATTTCTTTCAGACTGAGTTGACTTGCTCTCGTGCTCTCTCCAGAAAGAGTGATTAACAGCCACTGTTTAAAAATTCTCATTGGGCACTTTAACATTCAAGCTGTGGCCCTGCTATGGTTTCTGAGGTCCTGACATAGAATCCTAGTGACTTCAATAGAGGTTTGATCATACAAATAAATTAACTAGGTATCGTAACAGTCAATCTGTAAAACATATTTGTTTCTATGCTGCTGCTACCATTAATTCTACAAAGGGAAATTCTTTAAAGAAGCAATAGTTGTTGTTTGAAAATATCAGATGGGTGAAGAAATCTGGCTGACAGTCCAAGTGGGATCAGTGCAGGGATCCTGCTGGCATGGAATTGCCATGCCAGCAGAAATCATTTCTTGCTAATCTAATTTGTGTGTCCCTTTCTGAGCGGTTATAACAACTGTTGCTTCTCTTAAATGGAAGGACCGTAAGACAGAAAAAAATGAATCGGAATTGCTTGGATGGTCTTTGTGGATCCCATCCTACTTCGCTGCTACTGCTTAGTAGGCTGCTAATAGCTAAGGCAGATGAGTCTAAGCAGGGATTATGTATGTATGTGTGTGTGTGTATGTATTTATTTATTTAAACAAATGTATAAAATGGCTTTTGATCAGCTTAGTCTGTAGGCATATTTATTCTACTCTGAAAATGTCTTCTTCAGGAAGTATGGTCTACTTGGGAGATGCATGTGTAATTATTCTTTTTCTCCATAACCCATTTTTCACATAGGCGGGCAGTATGTGTACCTGCTTTGGAATCCTTCTGTGGCCTGTGCCTCTGTGTCCTTAAGGCATTGAATTTTGAATAAAAGCTTTAATAAGATATTTTTACAAATCATACTTTTAATTATTTTTCCTTGTATATCTGTGCAGCTATATTCTAACTAGATCATTGTAATTCAGCCTCTGTTTCCAACAACGTAATAAGGAGCTTCTTCACACTTGAAAGTTAATTCCGATTAAAATAGATGTAAATTTAATTTTCGTAGCTATTGCTGAGTAACTCCACTTGTGGATGTGCTTATTTGAACTCTGCTTATCTGAAATAACTTTCAAATAATGAGACTAAATCAGAATAAGGGATACTTCTGCAGGAAAAGGCATGTAAAAACGTGAAGTTGTTCAGAATATCTATAACTCATATTGTGGACAAGCTGTGAGGAAGTCTTTTAGTGTGGTACTATTTTAGCTTTGTATGGGAATTTCAAGTGATAAAAATTTCGGGTCTCTTTGTTGTTATCTCTGATGTCACCTAGATAAGGGAGGTTTTATTTCATTTGAAATTGAATTAAGAGGACTGCTTTCTTTGAAGAAAATTAATGGTAATCTTCTAGAGTAAGTTATTTACTGGATTCCAGTTCCAGAAAAAAAGCATGAAGAACAGGGAGTCAACAGCTGGCTTGCTGTGCCAAATGATGGATAGACATGTCTTTGCACAAAGAGGGTGATACTGTCTGCCATTTTGCACACAAATTTAAGTATTAAAATTAAAAAAAAAAAGAGGTCATAGTTCTAAAGAACTAGAGTCCTAGAAAGAGTTTTCCCATATAAAGGGGAAAAGCTGTCTGTTGTGAGTGTAAAAATTCCGTTTTCCTGGGTGCACCATCTCCTTTTGCACATTGTTGAGGCATTCGTGGGATCTAGACAGTGGTTTGTTTCCAAGTGTAGTGTGCCACAAAATTTGGTCCCACATTTTTGCAGGATATACTAGAACTTCCACTGAAAGGCTTGTAAAAGATGGAGGGAATGGGAAAGTAGTATGTCATGAGTGCAGAAGCCTCTGTTGTTAGTTCTCCTGACTATTTGAATGACAAGTGTCAACCTGAAATCACAAACTTTCACTAAAAAGTTACTTGTTCTGCTTCTGTAACAAACAGAAGCTTGAAAATAGTACTCATGTACATAAAAATTCATGTTCAGCTTAAAAAGGTCCCCAAATGTGCCACCCTTGAAAGGATTCTGGCTCAAGAGCTACCTTTATTTGAAGCTGGCAGTATTGAAGTTACCGCTGGCCACCTCTTTCTAATGCTTCCTGTAAATACTGCAATGTTTAGCCTGTCCCCCTTCAAACTAAAGCGCATGGCCTCTACTTGAAGGGGGGAATGTGGTTGTACTACTCTTCTCAAGTCTGAGTGAAATAAAAGCACTTTTCCCATTGAAGCTGCGGCATGATCTTGTGTTTTCCTCTCCAAGCACTTACTGACATGTGAGCTTCTAAAAGTATGCACAAATACTGCTTCAGCAGTTTAAGCAAGAGGCAAAGGAGTGTACAGTATCTAAACAAAAATGCAGTGGAAATTTAGGTTGACAGAATGCAATTGCGAAAATGTGATTAAGTCAGAACTCCAGGGATAACCTTGTTCACAGTGCAATCGAGATCTCCAAGGACTGTGAATACTTCAGATACAGGTTTAATACTGCATGTTAAAGACAGTGCTTCCAACAATTCAGCGTGACACCGTGCTGGCATATTATTTAATAGCACCTCAGGGGTAAGGATACTACCTATGGAGTCACTAGTGTTAATGCCTGCTATCTACCTAGAAACAGGTGCTATTTGACAGTTATTTGTTACCTTAAAAAGAAGAAACTGTACAGCATACATTTTATATAACTTACACTTAACAGCCTTTCGGGTTTAATAGTCTTTCAGAGGATTAGTGTATACAGCAGCACTTAGAGGAAACAAGAATTTGTGAAACTCTAATGCTAGGAATGAGACAAATTCGTTATCTCTGGGTGTGCAGGAAAAGTCGGTGGGGAATCCACCCCTCATGTACCCCTCACATGAATATGTCTCAGCTGCGGGCTTCATGAGTCTCTTCCTTCACTGAACCTTGTAAGAGCATACTGAGCCAGTGGGATTCCAGTGGGGACCAGCTGAGGTGGTGTCACAAGCAAAGCAGCCATGATTTGGGGAACTGGGGCTGGGGTTGTACACATAATGTTTTCTTTCTGCCAATCTTTTCTTCTTGTTTTCCTCTGCTCCAGTGTGGTTTATGCATGGGTCACAGTCGCTTTGGGGGAGTTCCTGCCCTGGCATATATTCTCCATAAGCCACAGTCCCTTTGGGACTGTCCCGGTTCTGGTGGCGATCGTGCATGGCCTGTAGGCCCTTAAGGGTGTCCCTACCCTAGCGCGTATCACCCGTGGGCCACAGTCCCTTCAGGGCATCCCCACTGTGGCGCAGATTGAGAGGAAATGGCCTCAAGTGAGAGGAAATGGCCTCAAGTTGCGCCAGGGGAGGTTTAGATTGGATGTGAGGAAAAGTTTCTTTACTGAAAGAGTGGTTAAACATTGGAACAGGCTGCCCAGGGAAGTGGTTGAGTCACCATCCCTGGAAGTATTTAAAAGACGGGTAGATGAGGCGCTTAGGGACATGGTTTAGTGGGCATGGTGTTGTTGGGTTGACGGTTGGACTCGATGATCTTGGAGGTCTCTTCCAACCTTAATGATTCTATGATTCTATGATTCTATGATCTGTGAAAGCAGATTAAAACCTTGGATTAATATCAATGCAAAGTATTCAACTGCCCAGTGAGAAAAAAAAAAAGTAACAGGCCCAAGGATCTCAAACTGGCCACCTAAAAAACAGAGGTCACATTGTAAAATGTGGCATTCAGCTTATTTGGAAAATGAACACAATACTTGCATAGCTGAACTATTTCAAAAATCTTACATTTTGTACAGAATTTATATAACTTCTAAAGGAAGACTAAGGATTCTGACCACTACTATTACACTTCTAAATTAAGCCTATAAATTACTGGATCATCATTAGAAACACTGTATAGCTTCATATTTCACCACGGTTAGGAGAAAAATAAAGAAAACAGAACTCTAGCTCATATCTAGTTCCTCAAATGCTTTAAGTGAGAGAATAATCTTGAATAACAACCAAAGACTATCCACTTGTACCTGAAGCCATCCTCCAAAACCAACCACTATCCAACAAGTTATGTCTGCTAAGAAGCCTATTTCCCAGATATCAACAGTGATAGGTTCTTCCTTCAGTAGTCAAAAAACAGTTATTTTCAATTTTGCAAACTTTCCTCTTTTTAGAGATATGAGGAGGCTTATGTTATGTAATGCCAATCAAGAAAGCTTCTATATCTGTTGAAGAGAGAATTATTTTTTAAATTCAGCCCTAAAACATATGTAGACAATAACCCTTCTTAAAAATAATTTATATTTTTTACTCTGTTTGTGCCAGCTTTTTGAAGGGAAAAGCACTTCCAGTTTCAGTGCTATTTAAAAAAAAAAAAAAACAACAACAAAACACACCAAAAAGAGTAAAGGCATATCATCTGTCGCATGGGCATTGCAGATTTTACTAATTTGGTTCAGTTCCTCTTCAGTGTACTGTATTGCAAGGTCTGCTCTCCCCACATCAAAGTGAAAAAATACCTTCCCATCTTTTTTTTTAAATTAAAAAAAGGCAATAGAAGAAATCTTAACATGAATGTATGTAGGAAAAACAAACAAGGTGGGCAACATGTTCCCATTTTGGCAAATTGAAGTAGAATACAGGTGGCAGAGAAAGCACAATTTTTATAAACAGAACAATAAATCTGAACTTTTCATCCAAACATTTGAAAGTACTGACACATGTGTGACTTAAGCCTGTCACAAGTACCTGTGAAATATATGATCAAAATATATAGGGAAGAAAATGCATTGTGTGTAGTCATCTCTGGAATGCAAGGGACCAGAACCTGAAGTGAGCAATGTTAACATCCGGAAGAAACTAAGAATTATTCAGAGAAGCAAATTTGTATCTTTAAAATCATAATTTTACCTAAACACTACGATTTGCAGCCCTCTCACTATTGTTTTATTGTCACAGAATCCTTAACAACTGAAGAAACTGTTAGAACTTCATTTTTATATGCCCATCCAGAGGACA
>NW_008825114.1:15276818-15296292 GCF_000699105.1 Pygoscelis adeliae
TGAAAGAGTGGTTAAACATTGGACCAGGCTGCCCAGGGAAGTGGTTGAGTCACCATCCCTGGAGGTATTTAAAAGACAGGTAGATGAGGTGCTTAGGGACATGGTTTAGTGGGCATGGTGGTGTTGGGTTGACGGTTGGACTCGATGATCTTAGAGGTCTCTTCCAACCTTAATGATTCTATGATTCTAGATGCTGTGCTGTAATCTCAACAGTCTACTCATTCACACAGATTCCTCCATGGGCTGCAGTCCCCTCGGAGGTGCACCTCCTCTGGTATGGAGCATCTCTGAAGAGCACATCTCCATCTGTGCCCTCAGCAATGCCCCCGTCCATGTGTCTCCTCTGTTTCTCCTTTCCCAGCAGCTGCCATTCTTTCTTGAACACGTCTGAACAGAGGCACCATGTGATTGGCTGAAGTTTTGGGGTGTGATATGGGGTGCACACTGGTTTCAGAGCCAGCTGGAAGCAGTTGTGACTGCACGGGGCAGCTAATGCATTCCTCCCTGCAGGGCACCATTGCAGCCCCTGGCTACAGAAAACCTGACATTTGTGTCCAATAACAGCGGGGTGCAGTCGCTCAGCATAGCATGCTGTGCCCCTGCAGGATAAACTCTTACTGAGCGGGCTCCCAAAACGTCCCAAGGTAGTTCAGGGTCTTCCTAAATAGCAAACTCTGTTTTGCTGTCTTTTGGTTTGTTTATCCTGTGGTTTTGTGTTGTTACTTGATATCTATGAAATACTTAAAACTGAAATAGGAATCAGTTGCACTGTTTGTTTGTTAGTAGCAAAGTCTCTTTTGAAAATGGCTCCTCCTCAAGGATGTCAGAATGTCCACTGGACATAACAATTGGAAACAGAGGAGCAAAAATTAAAGCGAATGGAATTGAAAGCGAGGCTATTCAGAAATTAAATGTGTTAAAGATTTGTCACAACACTGACTTTCTTTGAAGGTATCTGCCTTCAATTACCAAAGATGAGTCTTGCAAAGCTCTGAGTTAGTATGAAGACTGAGGAGATGCTTTCTTTCATGTCTAGCTTGCTAGGCAAAAATTGTTATTATTTATCACAAGAAACTACTGACGACAATCCATCCCTGTGATCATCACCTCAGCAAAGACTGCTGTAATGATTTATATCTGACGCTTGTGCTAGGCACCAGCTTCACCTGGTGTAAATGCTGCAGTTAATATTCTTTGTATAAAAAATACACTACCAGCAGGTTGCTATAGTTCCCAGGATCCTCCACAGTCTCTTATTTGACTTCTAGTATCCATTCAAGAGCCCTTAATCTATTTTTCTTCATTTGCAGCTCGATGCAAAAGCTATGCTCTCAGGAACCATGTAGTTAGAAAGCTGTGGACAGATGAGGAAGGTTCTTGGAGGAGGTCACCTGACTGCGGAGAGAGCTAATGAATGAAATAAAAATGAATTTAAACTGCAATTTGCAATGCTTACTTGCTAGGAGAATCTTTTCTGTGTTACTGCAGACAGAATTGTATTAATAGAAAGGTCAGGAATGAAAGAAATCAGCAAGCAAATGAGAATTTGGACATGCTTGGCTTAAATGTCCGCAGGGACACACAGAGAGCAGGGTCCACTGTGAAGCATTCGTTGAATGTCCTAAAGACTTGAAAATGTGTAGGAATTGTGGTGATGACTGCCTTACAGGAAGCAGGAATAAACATGATTGTACTCATTTTAATTGTAAATTAGGCATAGAAATTTAAAAGGAAAATGGGATTTTTTTTTTCCTAAATGCTGATCACAGTCAATAGGAGCAGATCTTTTACTGTTGAGAGAGTTGTCGAGATGTTGAGACATCTGGGTCCCAATAATCATGAACTTTGAGAAACAATTGGTCTCAACAAAATGATAGTCATGCTGGTGCATTTTTTTTCTGTTCTTCTTGGTTGGTACGTTTTGTTTTCTGACTTGCTTCTGTAATAGTAGTAGGGGAGGGGGTCAAGTCTGTTCCATGTCAGGCTTAGTTTTAACTCCTGCTGGGGCTCTTTCATTGTTTGTGAGTTCCTTTTAAAATATATTTTAAAATATATTGTATAGGTGTTTAGTAGTCTCCACAGAATGTGGGTATGGTTTCTCTTAGATGGGATCTTTAAAAATACTTAATCTGACTTCTGATTTGAACACTATTTTTAATATGAATAAATGAAAATTAATTTGAAAGGTAAAGGGGCTGGAGTTTAGTTGACATTACGTGGCATTCTCATGAAAGACCATCTTAGGACCTGTAACCCAACCAAGGGTGGGCTGAGGAGGACTGTCTTTATAAGCACCTTTGAGTACAACTTCCTTTTAACAGCCTTTTGAATGCGGAGCATGTGCAAGAGATCAGCAGAATGCACCTTTGCAGATTAACCACTTGGTGTCATGAAAGCATAGCCCAGCACTGCTCAGATGTTGTGTTGTCAGGGAGGCTGACTGTGGCCAACATTGTGTATGCTTATTTTTATGATGTGGCTTCAGCAAAAGGCTGTCTCTTCTGTTTCTTTATTCTTAATTTTCTCCTTTCCAATCTTTAGGTTTTCATGATTAGTTTTCTTCCCCCCCCCCCATCCTCATCTTTATCTTGCTCTTTAGCTGCATATTTTGGTTTGCTAAAATGCTGGTAAGACCAAATCCTGCTGGAATGCGTTTGGCAGGAGTTGTATGCAAGAAACGCAAGCCTTTCCTGGGATATCTTCTGTGCTCAGAATTTACCCCCAGAATTGCAGCTTGAAAGAATGAATCTTTAAAAGAAACGCTCTGACCTTAAAATAATTTATACAGGGGAGTAAAGAAGTAGGTTATGCATCTACTCAAAAATTAACAAAACTCCCCACTGTTCTAATTAGGGGAAAGGATGCTATAAACTGAGCAAAGAACGTCAAGGACCGCTAGATAACAACCTGATGTTCCCTTTAAGGATTTAAATGAGCCTGCTTTCCCCCACCCACCCCCGTATTACATTGTTTCTAACCTTTGAGCAAGCAGTCAGCAAGATGCTGAACAGTCTGCCTCCATCCCTCACGCCTTACCAACATTTTGCAAAGCCATAGCACCAACAGTTTTGCTATCTCTGTCCTGGGAAAAACCCAGTTCATGTTGCAGCCGGTTTCCCTACCACTGTGCTGCTTTGAGCGTGGAAAGGTGAAGAAGTAAGGAACAGGTCTGATCAGCCAAGTGGAGCACGTAGTATAGAAACGTGGAGTAGCATACGCATTTCTAGCCAAGAACTTCCTCTGGAGAAATATAGTGTGTTATCTTTCATGTATCGCAAATCAAAACACAGAGTCATATCTAATACCATGGTGTCAAGGTATTTCAGTGTATCTAAAATCTAGGTCTGTCCCCATGTTTAACAACTTGAGTTCATCTTTGAAAGTATTACAGCTTCTTAGAGGTCCTGGCTTCTCCTCCAGACAGAGCAGGACTTACTCTGAAACCAAGTAGGTTCCTCTGGATACTCGTCGTCTACTTGCTTAGTTAATTGTAGTTCAGGTGCTCATGTTTTTGTGCCCATACATTTGTCAGAATCCACAGTTCACTTCAGTTTTATGGAAGTTCCCCTTGCAACAAAAACGAAATTTAGGTTGTGACTTACTCTTCAAGGAAGCATTCCTCAGAAGATATATTTGTCTAATAGTGAGTTAAATTTAGATTGGGATTTACTGAAGTGATGATTTGGGGAAGACACTCTCTGAGAGCATAGAGGCACAAAACCGGAACAGAGTAGATCCTATTAGATGTAGTTTACTGTAGCCTAAGATGAATACTATCTGAATGCTGGTTCTTTCAAGCCACAAGCAACCCTGTCAGAAAAACAATTTAAAAAGACACTAACCCACTTTTGAGTTAATAAGTGGAAGCTGTAGTGAACTCCAGAAAGTGAAGTGCTCAGACTCTACTGCTGACTGATGCATTAGCTGTGGTATTTTTCAGAAAACGGAAGGAAAAAGTGAGATATGCTAATGAGGATTGTACGTTGTATATACAGTCTTTCTAGTTATGTAAATAATTGGCTGTCACATCACCTGCTTGCTATCTCCTAGCTAAACATACGTTTAGCTTTCTCTTTAGTTTAAGCTTTCTGATACTTTAGTGCTGTAATTCTTTGAAATCTAATGCAAATATATTTAGAACGCAAGTATGAGGTTACAAAGCATTGTGGCTTACAGGGAATTTCCATATACCACACTTTTAATGAAGCTTCCTATCCATTTCCTTTACGATTCAGTTGATCACCCCAGACTTTGACATGGTATTCTGGTGCTCAGCAGCTTTTCCTTTTTCCTAAATCAAAATTGGCCTGTGGGTATCTTAACCATTTGGATGCGGAAATCTCATTTTCTGTCCTCCAAGGCTATCAAAAATAGTCCAAGTTGGAAAAAATGTCTGGTCTCCTTGAAATAAAGAAGAAAGAAAAAGAATATGTAAAGCTACAGAATAATCTTGCATTTACTGTGTGCCATATCCCTGTCACTACCCTGACTCTTTACACATTCACTCTGAATTAGTTTAAATAGTCATTAGCATTCCATATAGCGCAGCGTATGGTAGGGATTGCAGTGCTGATTCTAGGCAAGTGGCAACGTGAACTTCAGGGGGTTGTTTAATATTCATTGTACACACTTTGAAAAAAGACAGAACATGTTTTTCAAACTTCACTGCACATCTGTGCATCGTTGCATGTGTATTGTGGGCCCTGGCGGCCACTGAACAAGCTGGGCCAAATCTGCCCTCAGTTGCACTGTTAAAAATCTGGATGAATTCCATTCTTTTAAAAACAGAGATACTCTGTTTACACCGCTGTAGCAGAAGGCAGATCAGGCCCACTGTTTGTTTCTGGCTGCTGTGATCGGCTGATGGACTGTGCTTAATGCTATTACAGGTCTATAGGGGTATCTATACAACAGTCTCAATTCAATTTGCTGATTTTAAATAAACACAGTGCACTGAGACTCTTCTTAGGAAGACATAAAAAAGAAAAAGGAATGAATGCCATCCTCCTCTGATTTAAAAAAGGATCTTTTGGTAGAGCCTCCTGGTTCCTAATCTTCCATGTTCTTCTTTGTGCACCTACTGCCCCAAGAGCTTCTCTCGTCTCCAGGGTCAAAGCCTTAGATCCTTGTGGATTTTCTTGGCTGTAATGCTGGGTTTCTAGGTAAAAGTTTTGCATGGTAGTGTATCAGTGTACTTAAAGTACTTAATCGTAGAAACTGCAAGATCATCCCTTGCTGTGTATATTCTGTTTGTACTTCCTTGCTGAGTGCTAGAACCAAGCCCGGTTCTCACGTGGCAGAACACACCACTACCTACAGAGGAGATGTATGTCAGGTGGTCTGATAAATTGATTTTGTTTGTTATTTATCCTGAGTTACGTGGTTCTGGTTGGTCTTTTCTGATTTGCGTAGTTTATGTTACACAGCATTGATACGATTCTTCCTGTAGCTACAGAAGTTTCAGGGTTAACTTTATAATGAGCTGTATTCGAAGGAAACTGAGATGCACAAGAGCGTTACTGGGATAAGTGATTTTTGTTTGTTCCCGTATGTCTGTTGTTAGTAGAAATTATGCTAATAAAGCATGTATGAGCTAAGATTCTTTACTTCATGTTCCTTGGTATTTAGAAACAGAACAGTTCTGAACTGACTGTAAATATGGAGAAAACTTTTATGCCAGCTATCATCGATAACTAGTTCACTGTGTAAGTATAATGTATGATGGTTATAAGAGGTGCTTTGTGAATATGGCACAGATGTATTATTTTTAGATACAGCTTTTGGAAATAGGGGAATATATTGAATCACCATTATACAGTGCCTGGAAAAATAATCTATTTTTCTAACCTCTGCCACCACAGTTTATAAGATTTGACATTTGCAACACTTCATTCTGAATCACTGACATTACGTGACGGTATATTTATTCTTTCAATGATGCTCGTAACAAATTTGCTCAGTTCATAATGTGTTTGTTTTTTTTTCTAGCTGCCAACCCAACCTGGGATCTGAATTCTGAGCATTTTTTCCTAACTTCATTGGCCCCATCCTGCTTGGTAGCAATGATAATCTTAATGAAGGTATATGAGAAAAAAAGTTTATGACTCCCTCCTTGGGGCAAAGGTTAAGGAAAAATCACTGTGATAAAAATTTGAATGGAAAACATTAAATTGATGAAAGTATATGATGCAAGATGTAATTGATCTGTACAGAATTGCAATCAGTGGGTGTAGTTTAGGCTAGGAGTTTGATGAAATTTAGATACATGTGATATATTTTCCACAAGTACATGTCACTACTAGCATGTGCTCCTGGCGTTTCCATTTGTGGTTCCGATTTTTCTTACTTACATGAAAGCAACTGAATAAACACTCAGTAAGCACTCATTGGCTGTCTGTGGTACTAAATGTGACCTGCAAGCTCTTCTTCCTAGCCATTGCTCAAGTACAGCTCCATGTCAGCCCAGGTCTGCGGTGCTGCTTCTGCTTACTGAACAGTGATACTCATGTTGTTGTTTTTACCAGCATACTGGTAAAAACAACAACATACACACCTGTGACATCCCTTCCTGACACCTCCGATGACATCACCTTGCAGCAAAGAATGACTGCTTTTGTCCTTTTCACTGGTTGTAGTCTACAAAAAAGACCACAACCACCAATTAATCTGTTTAGTACTCTAGGCTGAGCAGTGCATACGCTCTGTGTTGCACTTATTAAAAGTGGGTGTTTTTATCTCTACCTAACATTGGAGGTGTCCCTGAGTGACCTTGAAGCCATCTTCCATGTTGCAGTAGATTTATCTTTGCTCCTTTCTCCTCACACTGCAGCCACATTTACTTGCTCAGCCAGATGACCATGCTGTCTGCCTAGAAACCCACTTGCCTCATTTCCACATGGTGATGATTTTCATCCTCCCTCTCACATTAGTCATCTTGACCACACAGTGACTGCCCGTTCAACTTCAGCTTTCATCAGCTCTTCAGCAAAGTGTTGATTTAGGTGAAGTATTATGAAACCTGTGTGAGGATAACCTTTTCTTTGTCAAAAAAAGTGCAGAAGAAGGTGCAATCTCTTGTACTGTTGCTGTCTTTGGCACGGCTGTAGCTTACCAGCTGTCCCAGTTGATAAATTTAAGGAGTGATAATGCTAGAAAGGGGGCTGGACTTTGTTACTTCATAGTGAAAAGGCTTTAGGGCTAACAGTAGTTGACTCAGGAGAAAAAAGATTGCGAGACTGCAGTTTGGAGGTTGTTTAATACTGTATCGGGAGGATGAATACTTCCTTCATCTGTGAGTCAGCTCTGTAGAAAAAATAATTAAAGAAACTAAAATTGAAGTGCAATAACTGGGTATTACTCTGAATGATAAGAATAAACAGAGACCAAGCAAACAAAAAGCCACAAAAGGAGTAAGAACCAGAAGGGCTGTATCTTTTATTTCTTTGGTGTTATGGTGATATGACTCATTCCTCTGTGGCTTGCTCTATTTGGTATTCATTAATCACTCCACAAATAACTCCCTGACTCATCTAAGCTTGGAGCTAAACATCTCAATTTTTGAAAGAAGTTTGTTTCATACTTGGGAAAGTCGCCGAACTGACAAAATTGTACAACGTCTGTGTCTATGAATTGCTAGGTCTTAAGTAGGAGAGCTTCAGATTTTCCCCCACTGGCCCACTGTTCTTCTTCAAATCTGCCCTAAAGGATACACCTCTTTGAGCACAATAAATGTTCATTTGCCTTGCTTGTTGACTGTGGTCTTAAATGTGAAACAGAGCACTTTAGCAGTCATGCACTTCTCGTAAAATGGAACAGACAAGTGTAGTTATTTGTTTTACTTCTGATTTGAAGCAGTGCTTTAAGGGTGAAAGGCTTTTTGTCTTACTTCCCAACTAAGATATCCCAACAGAGATTCAGCTGACCTAAACTGTAACATTATTTCTGGCTGTGCAACCTGCGTTTAAGAGTCTCTGCTGCTTATGTATCTTAGAAAACTTTTTTCTGTCAAATATCAATACCAGCTCCGAACGGAGTTGCTCCCGAGTAAAGCAAGCTTTGAGGTCTCTGGAGCGTGCTCTGCCGGGGAGGGCTCCACTAGATGGCAATGTGTATCCAGATTCTGTTTCCATCTGCTTTAGTGGGAGATATTCCAGCTCAGATTTTGCTGGTGGAATAAAATATTAAAAAGTTCCATATGACAAAACCCTTATTTAATTAAATAATCTTGATTTTTTTTGTTTAAATTAAAATCATCGTGCATTGCTTTAATATTGCCGGATTAATGTGCAAAAAAAAGTATTGTTTTGTAAAGTGTATGTTTTCTTTCCCTGCCCCATTCCGTATGATAAAATACATCTTTGTTCACACAGTATTATTTTATTGAGACAGATGACTTCGTATAGCAAATACAAGTAATTATGTCCATTCATAATTCAAATAATACCCTTTTTTAGTGAAGGAAACATTGCAAGTTAATTGTGCCTGTCTTTGTATCACTTTCTCTGCTTGGCTTTAGCTTAGTGGGAGATTGCTTTTGGGAGAATCCTAACTCATACACGTAAATCTTAAACCACCAGTCAGTCCCCTCCAGATTAGGGAGGTCTTTGTGGGGCAGAGAGATGAGCAGGGGTGGGGGCGGGCGGGGGGGGGGCTAGGCAGAAAACACTTTCCCGGTGATGAAGGGCAGGAATAACTCCCTTTTCAGCCTGCATAGAAGGTTTTTTGTTACTGTTGGGCTGTGGTGCCTTCCTTCTTTACATGAAGTAATGGGTCACCAGGGGCAGTTGGTCCCAGGGGCTGGGTGCAGCAATACATGGGGAGCAGAAGGCCTCAGTGCACAAGAGGCTGCATTTCACCACAGGAGCAACGCGGAATCAGGGTGATACTGGGGGAGACTGTTTAGCAGATTTTTTAACAGTTCATCACACACACACAAAAAAATGAAGCTCATTTGTGAGACAATGAAGGAAGAGGGAGCAGGGCTGTGGGAGAGAGAGAAAAACAGTTCCTCCCGGAACTCCAGTACTATTAAGAGCTGGGTCCCAGTGGATGTCTGTGCCTTATGGGGTCTAATAGGTATGAGCTCCAATCTGATCTTTGCTGGCAATTGGAATATTCAGCGACTGCTGAGAAACACCAAGTTTCTCTTTCAAGGGGTATCTCAGGTGACTAATAATGTCAGAATGCATGCTTTAGCCTCTCCATCTTTGGGGCACTAATGCGGTCTCCCTCCTTTCATTGCCTGCCTATTTTCAAGCAACTTCCTTTGAGACCCCTTTGTCTTATTTGGTTGAAATTGAAAGTAAGGTTCAAATATAGTCAAAGGGAAAAAAAAAAGACTGGCAGAAACAGACTGAGGTATGGGCACATAGCAAGAGTATGTAAAAGCAAGTTTTCATCCCTCATGGTGGTGGGGGGAAGAACAGAGTAAAATAATTCGATTTCTGTTCCTCGCCTTAAACTTTTGAGGTCAGTACTGAGGAAATGAGGCTGAACTGTATCTCCTGCCACACATGAGATGACATGTATTTTAACAAAGATGTAAATATTTTGGGTGACGGATATTCATCCAAATTGGATTCCTCAGAGTGAATGGAAATGGACTTAATTTTATATGCTGGTGGGCTGCTTGTCTCTCCATTTACCCTCCTTCTAGCCTCCTGAATTGACAAGAGCCTGCTAATTTTCACCACTAGAGCACCTGAACAGTTCTTACCAGACACAGTCATCAACTTTCCTATAATAAAGGCAGCTCTGTAGAAGTGCACATTACTGAGGGAATTCGAAAGACTTGCTTCTATCTAACTAAACCTGTGAGCTGTAAGCATGCATCTTTAAAGATTTCATTCTGGTATGTTGTTGAGTTTGTTTTGGTTAATTTAGTAAGGTAAGAAACTATTCGCACAATGTTGTTGCCCTGCCTAGTTGTAGTCTGTCTTTAGAGAATATATAGGAATTTTGCAATATATTGGAACACCTCAATTTTCAATTTGTTAAAAGCACTGAGCATTTTCACAACTGTGTTTCAAAAATATGTCTTTTGGTAACATAAATGTGTAAGGTAACGTGGGCTTGAGTTATCCGAGTCACCAGTGGAAAATGCCTATTTATTCATGCTTCTGTCTGACTGGTGGCATAACTGATTTCTGTATTGATATGAGACTGGCAACGTGATTCTAATTTTCTGACACTACCTAGCTGATGCAAGTGACCCTTCTTGATTCTTGCTGTATAAACAGAAGCGAAATTTTGAATTCAGTGAAGTTAGAACAAAATTCTCACCTACTTCAATAGTGGCCAGGATTTCAGCCATACCATGTGATAAACTTGTTCTGAAGGACTTAAAACTAACTAGACAAAAGGAGGCATGAGAGAAAGCTTCCCCCTGCCTCTGAGTCTGGAGGTGGGTAATGGAGATACAAGGAAGCTAGGTGGAACTTTTTGAAAAGCACATTGCTGATATGGAGAGCTACCTTGGAGCTATCAGAAAGGCCTATGTATGTCAAACTAAACAGAATTCTCTGCAGTCTCCCTGTACTTCTTATACACCTCTAATAACTCTAGTCCTGTGTGAATTGCTTGATGGATGTAGGCATCTTGGTGGATGTAGGCATTGAACCACTTTCCACAGCCATGTCTTGACATGACCACTGAGCTTTGCTTTCCTATGCAGTGGGATTGTGCAATGAAATCTCTTATTCAGGATAGATGCCTCATTCAAAATAAGGCCTTGTGACCTTGGTTGTTGCGTACTTGAAAAGTTTTGAACTTCATCTCAGTCCTGCAGGGAGGTAACTCCAACTGCTACAAAAACAGTATGCAAATGAAAATCATGCCCTGAAACTACTTTGGGAAAAACAAAACCCAGCATGACCCAAGAAAACAGAAAAATCCCCTCCAGTCTGCCACCTGATGTCCTATGACTAGTTCTGCAATTCAGTCACCAGTGCAAACCAGGCACCTTGACCACACTGAATGTTCCTGTCTTGCATGATGTAAAACTGCAGATGAGCTCTTTGCAAAAATATCAACCCAAAACTGAAACACTAATTTAAATTTGGAGATGTGGTAGATGACAGCATCAGCAACATATGTCGCACAGCATATGAATAAATCAGGTCCCATCGATGGCCAATGAAAGGCTTTTTGATATGCTTAACACTAAATTACTTTTGATTAAAAAGCTTACTAGAGAGACAACTGTAAACTATAGCTAGGTGCACTCACTTTAGACAGTTATGTGCCGAATCTAATTTGAAATGGGTAAGTGCTAACACATTTCATTTCCTGCATACTCAGTGAGACAATGTTCGCATTTTTTTTTAAACAGTAATTTCGAGTGAGTCTTTTAAAGTGCTTGAGTCAGCAA
Organism: Pygoscelis adeliae; assembly: GCF_000699105.1. Classification (NCBI taxonomy): domain Eukaryota; kingdom Metazoa; phylum Chordata; class Aves; order Sphenisciformes; family Spheniscidae; genus Pygoscelis; species Pygoscelis adeliae. The sequence continues at coordinate 15,288,187 of NW_008825114.1, forward strand.
CACAGCAAGAGTGTTTGGAAAGACGATCATGCAAATGGAACTTCAAGTGATTTAATATGCTCACCATCGCAGGTAGATAGCTTGATCTATGGCATACTTAGAATGATGGAACAAGCTGTGTACATCAGTGGCATATTTCAAGCTGTTAGTATTCTTAGCAAATAATGTTTAATATGGGTTTATTTTTAGTCTGGAAAACTTACCAGGAAGCGTGATGAATAGCAAAATTATGGAAGGAACAAATAAATGAGAGTGGATATCTGGATGTAATAGCAGAGGGAACAGAGAAAATAAGCTGGCTGGGCTGCACTGTAACTATTTTTGAGCTCCTTATGCTAAGTTGTGTCAGAACTGTAATTTCTTATGAGTATTCCTCAGGCTGGAATCTGGAAATCTAAGAGGAATAGCATGTGTGGTACTAGTCATCACAGGAAGGAAAGTATGTAGCTGTGTGGGAAAGGGTGCAACACGAGTCCAGAGTCAGTCAAAGAGAAGAAGCAAGTACCTCACTAATATCAGAGGTAATGGAAGTACTGGAAATCGGATAACTTTGTACCAGAAAAGGGTGTTTCCAAATGTAAAAAGCCTTGAAGTGAAGGAAAGAAATGTTGTGCACTGATAAAATCTTTTTAAAAAGGTAGAGTCTGTGATGATTTTTAAAAATGTAGCCAATTCTGTTTGTGATTCTTTTTGCCCAAAGGTAATTATATTGCCTTCTAAGCAAAGCAATAGGCAAGTAGTCCTGTCCTAGCATCATCCTTTTAAAACTCTCAGAAAACAGTGAGTACACTCACTCTTTACTCAGCAGCACTCCCAGAATAGTTATTGCCCTCTGTAGCAATCAGTATAAACAGAATTTTTCACAAAAGTATTTTGTGCCTTTTTGGAAAAGGATGTCGTCTTTGCAGCTTTGAAAGTCTGAATAGGTAGACGCTATTTTTTGCATATTTGGTGGCACTTAAAATGGTTTTGAAACGTACTGATATCACTAAGTTTTTCAATGCAGAGGTGTAGTTTGAATATAACTGATATTCTTATTTCTCTTCTGACCAGACTTTCGTCACAATTTCTGTGATGGCAGCAGCCTGCTGTCTGGTTTGGTGTCTGGCCCATAGCAGGAAAAGGAGATGTGAGGCCTCTAAACTATAGTGAGGCAGGGTAGCAGCTGGGTGGACACAGGTCTGTACTGAACTGAGCAGGTATAATAAGACATCTGAACAGCTCCAGAACAGTTGTCTTATTGTGCTTTTTTTTTTCTGAAATTCCTGCTTACAGGCAATAATTATTTTTGATAGCAATTTGTCTTTTGGTCCAATCTGGTTGCAAGCAAATTAAAAAACCATTGATTTCCAGTAGGATAGAAATTATAGAAAAGTCTACATTGATAGGCACCCTGGAGATCACCTCGTCCAACTTTCTGTTGGAAACAGGGCCCTGGATTAGGTTATCCAGGGCCCTGTCAAGCTGAGCCTTTAGTATCTCCAGCAGAGGAGATTTCACCCCTTGAGCGTTTAGTTGTCACAGGATCATAGAACGGTTTAGGTGGGAAGGGACTTCTGGAGGTCATCTGGTCCAGCGCCCTTATTCAAAAGGGTTGCCCAGGACTGTGTCCTCACAGTGAAGTGTTTTTTTCCTATATCCAGATGAAATTTCCCCTGACCCAACTTGTGTCTGTTTTGTCTTCTGTCACGGTGCATCCTTGTGCAAAGAGGACCTTCACCTTCTCTGCATCTGCCCTTTAGCTGTTGGAAGATTGTCATTAGGTCTCCACTGAGCACTCCCTTCTCTGGACTGAACAAACCTCATTTCTTCAATGTTTCTTTGTATATCAGATTCGTCAATCCTCTGATCAACTTGGTGGCTCTTTGTTGGACCCTCTCCAGTTCTTCAGTGTCCTTCTTGAGCTGCAAAACAGGATGAATTATTCCAGGTGTGGCCTGTCAAGTGCCAAGAGGAATAATCACAACCCTCAAGCTGTTGGGTTACCTCTGGCTGACACAGCCCAGGACTCTGTTGGTCTTGTTGTTGCCAGGGCATACTGCTCACTCAGGCTGAGCTTGCTGTCCCATGGGGACCTTCCTAGCAAGGCAGTTAGGTGTCCCCAGCCAGACAGTTAGGTCTGTCATGGGGGTCATCCGTCTGTCTGATCTGCTGACTCTTCTGACTGAAGATAACCTTCCCAGGCTCCCCTCCACCACTCTTTACTGCCTGTGTGTGGATCTTATGTGAGAAAAATCTAAAACACGAATTAAATGGTTAAATTTTTCTAGTCCAAGGGAAGTAAAAGTACAGTGCTCCTGCTAAAGGTTTAGAAAAAGGGATAGGCATGTCATGTCATGATGTAGTAAGCTTCCTGTCAGAGAAAAGATATCCCAAGCCCAAATTGTACTTGAGTGTGGCCATTAATGAGGAATCAGCCTGAATACTTAACCATCCCGTTGCTGAGGAAGGGATGACAGGCTGTTCTTTTTCTGTTCAGTGAATTATTTAATTAATGACGGATATGTGCATTTTATCTGCCATTTACCTAACTGCTGTGATTTTTTTTTTTTTAAATTTGTAAATACAGAAGAAGGGATTCAAATACAAAATAGGTGCAATGGAGGACACAAAAGAGGTACAGCCAGCTCTTCAGTCCATGTATCAACCTCTGTGTTGATTCCATTTTACCTTATCTGGCTGAAATATCCCAGTTCTTCATGCCAAAATCAATTATATCATAACTCTTCCTCAGCCAGACCAATGGTACTTCTGAACAGAGTACTACTAAACAGTAGGTTTTGGTTTTTACTAAAAAAGTGGTTTTTCTCTAACTTTTAGAAACTGTCAACAGTTTAACTGCATTAAGGGTATTATACGTATTGTGTTTTTAACTGGGCACTGTTTCTAATTAATGTAGACTATCTAGCCTACTGAGACAAATGTCTGTTTTTCATGATTCATCACCATTACTGTACCTATGGAAAAAAATGTATTCTTTTTGTGCTGAACCCAACTTGGGGTTAAAAAGACCTATTTTTTAAAATTCCCTAAATCAGTCATGGACATATTGTTATTAGTCTTCTTTTAGTAAATCTTAGATTAATCCATACACATATGCTTTAAACTGCCCTCTACATTTTCTGCAACCCAGAGGAGAACACCTTGTTATCAGGATAAAGAAAATAGAAGTGCAAGAAACCGTAGTCTGTACTCCATTTGCAAAAACCTTTGCAAATCTGAACTCCATGCCTAATAGAAATACAAAGCAAAAGTTAACATTTGAAAAGGAAAAGTAAATGTAATACATATTGCATGAACATATTATAGTTATATAAATTATCTGAAATCAAATGCTTTTGAAGAAGACACGGCTTGAGTTTATAACAAAGGCTGAGGTTTATCAGATCAACCTCTGATCTGTAGCTGGGTATAAATATTGAGATAGTTGCGTAGTGTTCAAGAAAGAAGCCAAGATAACTTCCAGTGACGTATCATTGAGCACCTCAATAAATAAGCGGTGGGATTCAGCCGAATGTTTTTCAGAAACGGCAATGCACTGTGGCTTTAGGATATCATCCCTCCACAGCACTTCACTTTCCAACTTCTCGCAGCCATGGAATTGAGTATGCAAGCCCCCTGCACAGCACGCAGCTCCCACCACTCATTTCTTCATCTTCTGCAGTACTGCTTGCTCAGCTCATCACTTGCGTCGCAGCAGTCAGTGGATGGCAGGGGCGTATATAGCCTCATTTGAAATCTTTACGCCAGGGGTGGTACCCCCTCTTGGCATCTTTGCTACAGCTCTGCTTATGAGGCTTAACAACATAGGATAGGTGCAGAAAGATACTCCGGGAGACCAGGAGTGTGCAGCCTTGTAAGTGAACTGAGCCAAGTCTGACACAAGAGGAAGGGCTGAGATATAGATAACAGTCTAGTTACTATAGTGACGAAGGGAAGTATATATTGAAACTGACAGTGTCCTTTTCAGCACTTGACATAATATGTATCTTTTCTAAAATAACCATAGAATTTACAATAGAAAGAAAAAAAGGCAAACGTGTAAATTGTGTATGCTGATTTCTGGTGTGTGCATATTTATTTCACAAAGCTACAGCGTGAAAAAACTGCAAAATATCAAGCCTGGCAACAAAAACCTGCATAAATAGGTATACATGAGCTGTTCCATCAATGAACTAATGACTCACTAACACTAATGCTTTCATGTAAGCTCTTTGGTTACCTGGCAATACGTGGAATAGAATCTGATCAGTAAGAATAGTCCTGTTTTTAAAATCACCTCCCAGTTTCCGTTTTATTTGTAAACACCTGCTGTTAGCGTCCTTTATGACACAGCTCCCACAGAGTGCATAAAGAACTGCATTATCAATTAATTTGCCTGGCTTCATTTCCCAGCTGTACATCAGTGTCACACTAGGCATTAAAATAGCTGTCTTCATAAATTTTACAGTAGGAAATAAAAACAGAATGATGGTTTTTGAAGCCTAACTGAGAACTGATAATATGGACATACAATGTTTTCACCACTGCAAAGAGAGAACTCACATTTCATACTGATAAAAATCCCTCCTGATGAAACTTAGGAACAGGCTCCCTGGTAATTTTTTCCTAAGAGGCTTTAAAATTTCTTTTTCTCAGGCCTTCAGTGTTCTCTACTGCAATGCATGTATTAATATTATTATTTAATTCATTTCCACTCTTGGATACTATTTCAAATAATGTTGTTTGTTACCATATAGTATTTTCTTCAACTTTCATAAAATGATTGCATGTTTTAAGCTCCCCTCATCATGACACTGTTTAATTCTGCGTTATTCTTCTTTTTAAAAAGATTTCTCCCAGGTCTGAATCTTCACTTTAGACAACAGAGTTGTCATTAGTCAAAGAACTACTATCCTGCGTGGAGCATTAATGCAGGCATTAAACGTTGATCTGTCTAATGGGTTAAATCTGTATGAAGGAAGATCTGGGAGGAGGTGGTGTAATGCTAATGTAAAATAGCTAGAGGTGACTGGCTGAGGAGTGCTGCGGGTGGTCCTCCAGGGTAGTGTCTTACAGGGATTGCCCTGCATGTCAATGTCTCTTATCCCTGTCTTGGCAGAGTGATTTCTACAGCATGAAAAATCATGTATGTACGATGCTCATTTAATCTTTGGCTGACTTGCTGATACTGCCAGCAAAAGGGGGAGTTTGAGCCATCTGCAGTGGTCGGGTTGTGGTGGACAACTTTCCTGTAGGATCTGGGCTGAGATAGCCAACTCATTTCACATAGATTACCCAACAGCCTTCAGATATAGCAGTGCTGGTTGTTACTGACCTGGGCTGGATTCAAACCGGCAGTTAAAGCATGAAAGGCTCCATATGCCAGTATCTCCCCTGAGCCATTAGGTGACATATGGTTTCATTCTGAGAAAAATTATGCCAAGCTTATCTGAAATTAGGTATGCAAAGGTTAAAGGCATCTTTTGCCGTACCTTGTGGGAGCTTTTTACAGGTATTTATATCACAGAGGAGAAATCCATAGTGTGGAAATTATAAATCCCCTCATTCATTTAGTACGCCTATTCATGTTAAATTGAATGATCAGTGGTATCCTAAAATGACTGAAGAAGCCTTCAGGCCTTACAGTTGGGTTTTTTGGTTTGTTTTGTTGTGGGGTTTTTTGGTGGGTTTTTTTTTGTTTTTTGTTTTTTGTTTTTTGTTTTTTTTTAGGGAGAGTAAGAGTTTTCATCCATCTATTTTAATTGCTTATGAAAAATATGTCTGTTAATTTAATTTCTATCCACAGTTGCCATGTCACCTGTCCAGAGTTCTTGTATAGCCTGGCCAACAGGACTCCTAAATCTGCCTTTGCTACTTCTAGCCGATAGACACAGCTGAACTCCTGTTTCTGTACTACTGCAAAATATGTTCAGAAAAGCTTTTGAGAAAATTTTAGGAGGTGATTGGAATAAGCTATCTGCAATTGAAGATCATGTTGAAATTGTAATTTCTTCCAGGCTGTGGATAAAATTTTAAATATTCAATTTTCTTTTCCCATTTGAGTAAATCCTGGTATCTAAACAACAACACAGAGATTAGCTTGACCTAATTTACATTTCATGCAGTCCAGCAGAAAAAGAATCAGCAGACTACATTTCCTTCCCCCCACCAAATTTTTAAGAAATCTACTAAAATTGAGCTTTAAGTACATGAATATTTAGAATAGCAGGGTGACCTCATAGCTAGGTCTTGACTGACAGGCTGAAGGACACTTGACTGCCAGTCTGAAAGACACTGAGTGGGGGAACGGGCCCAGGTTCATTTTCCACTACTACTAGAGTTGCCCAAAAGTTGCAGTTGGAAGGAAAAAGAAGACTAGGAGGAGCCCAGGATCTGACTTACAAAAATCTGGTCACAAATATGTCTTCCAAGACTTTTGTCAACACCAGAGAATTACTGCTATGCTTACCCCTACTAGTTCTCACCTAAAATACTTATGGCATAGTCATTTTAAGTTGAAGATATGGCACGAAACCTGAAGCAGACCTGTTGATTTCACTGAGAATTTTGTTGTAAGTGTTTTTATTCTCCTCACATTTCCTTCTTCTTAGTATGCAATATAAGTGCAGATACTACAGTGGGTATAGGAGACACGTCATTATTCTCAGACATGGGTCTACAGCTGTTGCACCAAAGAAATGTTAATTCTGATTCCCCTGAACTTCTGTTGTAAATATGTCGCCAGAAGAAGAAAATATGCTTGTTAAGGGAAGGAAATTATATGTGAGAGCATGCCTCAAGAGGAGGCAGAGAATGATTGAAGTTTCAAGAGAAAGCCATAGGAGAAAAGGTCTTTTATAAACCACAGAGAAGCCTGGAGCATACTCTGTGGGATCTGGAGGAAAAGATAAAACCAAGGAATAAAAAAGTGTGCACTGAAAGAATGATGTAAGCTACCAGGAGAAAGAAGTAGTTGTGAAGAATGAAAGTATATATCGGACACCTGCTGGAAATAAAGGTGTGACAGACTAGGAACTTATTTAGAAAGGGATCCTGTCACTAACTATCTAAATCAGTTCATAAGCAACACGAATGGAAAAGGTGTTTTTAGCCTTTACTGCAAATAGGAGAAAATAGCATGTATTTTAGTAATTCAATTCCATATGTCATATTTGTAAATATATTATAAAATATTACTTAGCCAAAGAATTGGAGTTGGGAATTTTAGACCACTGAGAATGACTGAGTGGATTGGAATGGGTGGCTGCTGGAATAATTCTGAGAACTAAATATATGAAATACAGTATGTGTATCATCCCACACTGTGTATATTTTGCTTTGCTTTGTTTCTGTGTCATGTCAGTCTTCTGTTTCTTTTTCTACTCTATGCTACCAAGTATAATTAACTACAGTTTGGTTGTTTTTTTTCCTAGAGCCGTCTACAAGAGCTCCCACTCTACCTGTTTGTGTAGCTCTCTTAAGCACAACCATGAAAAGATCTGTCAAAAAAGCTGTCATGAGCTGGGCAGGGGTCAGTGCTAATTAACGGAAGGGCTCAGAAGAGGTATAGTCTGATTCTGAGATCAAGCTTGGGATGTTTGGGCAGAGAAGAGCTAGGCAACACAGTTGTTTCTTTTAGTGTGAGAGCTCGTAAAACCACAGATGAGGAAGCTGCAATAGTAAAGATGAGGAGATGAAGCAGACGTGTGAGGATTTTGGTAGTGATGCTCTTCAGGCGGTGGCACTCCCAACCTGCTGCTTGCTGGGCAGTGAGGAAGGAGAGAGGACAGATAGCTCAAAGATCAAGTTCAAGGTTCAAAACTGGGTCAAATTTTTCAGTTGCTTAAAATTTTTGCAGTCTCGTTCCATTTTAAGTGTAAATCAGCACACTTTCACTTAATAGAAGCTAGAAGACCTGAAGGTATAGCTGGAGAGGAAGTAAGGAAAAACCGATAAATTTATCTGTTCATGGGAGATAGGGAAGGAGAGAAGTCACTCACGGCATTGCCCGAGTATCTTTTGAGCAGAAATGGCAGCTGGATATAATTTCATTAAAACTGGTTGTACTGTTCCAAAACTGATTTGTAAGTTTTCCATGGGAGGACAGGGCTGTTTTATCCCAAG
>NW_008825114.1:15296345-15335931 GCF_000699105.1 Pygoscelis adeliae
TAAAACACAGCTAAACTGTGTGAGCCTAAAGACTACATATGTCTCTGCAGAGTGCAAACCAGGATCTGATATAAAATTTACACCAACAGTGGATATAGAGCTTAGTAATGTGACTAGGGTTTTAAGTAGGTGGTTATTCTAGTGGATCTGCTCTGATTTTTGCTATTTTATACTCCAGGGCTATAAATCTTTGCCACTTTCCAGTGTTTTACCCCTTAGAGAGGCTCATTTTTTTTAAGTTACATGCTGATCTACATTTTAACATAATTATGAACAGAACATGAAGTGTATGCATTTCAAGGCTTTTTAACTTGACATAGTTAAACCAACACTTGGGTAATAAATGATTATTTTATGCAGGTTAACCAAGGTCTTTTTCATTTGTACATCTATTTCCAATAGGTGGCACTCCAACAATTTCTGTAAACGTTATGCTGTTTGAGTCTGAACTCTTGCAAAAGCAGAAGTCTGTGCAAAAAATGAAAAATTGATTTGTAATTCTTTTATTTTAGACACCATGCCAAAATCTTATGTGTTTATGAATTATATGTTCAAGGCTGTAACCTGGGGAAGTTACAGGGGAGGAGGAGAAAGAAATTTGTGGAATTGTTGGTTTATGAAATGTTGTGAAATGCGCTATGGTAATTTGATTTAGTATTCTCCAGTCATCTCCCGAGACTACTGCAGTCCTTGCCCAGAAAGTCTGGAGTGCCTGACATGGAGGCAGCTCTCCTGCCTGGGATGCTCTGGTGTTTGATTCAACAAAGGAGAGATTCTTCTGGCCCTCAGAAGAACTGATGCCAGTGAGACAAAAAGGGAAAGAATAGAGTTGAAGGAGAAGCCAGATTACAGGAGGACACAAGAAAGAACTATGAGGCTGGGTTTACCTAAATTCACAATATCAGTAAGATGTTCTGAGTAGGTTGGTGTGCTTACTCCTAAAGCTGAGCTGACTCCAACTCCCTGCCATTCTTTAGCTGATGAATGAAGCTGGGGTGAAATCATGGCATCACTGAACGCAATGGCAGAGCTCCATTAAGTTGAAAGGGCTAAGATTTTACCTTGTGGCACTTATCCTTCATCCATCTATAGCCATCATGGAGAATGGCTACAGAGAATAGCAAAGCTATGGGAAAAACCATGACTTGTTCCGAACACTCTTTAAATCTAGTTTAGCAAAAAAAAAAAAAAAAAAAAGGGCATGTGCTTCACTTTACATGAAGCAAATTTGGTGACTCAGTGCAGTCACTCTGTGCCAAGCAGAGGAAGGGCATACAATTCAAAAGACTGCGGCATCTGCTTCCAGAAGAGCTTGATCTGCCAGGCAGGAGCATTATGACTGAGACCGTGTTATGCTGCTGGTATTATATGTGTTTCCCATGGATCTTTAGTTTTATTCAGGATAGTCAATCTTGCACAGTGAAACTTTGGCAAAGTGAAAAATAATGCCTTGGTGATTTCTTAGTTTATGGGTGCTGTTTTAGTCATTCAGTCTGTCATTCTGGGTTGCAGTTCATTCTTCCCTCTCCCCAAAAGAAGCAAATTTGAAGGTAAAATATGTTTCTGAGTTAACATACGGTGTATTAACAAACTGCTAGTTCCATTTCCTAAGGGATAGTTTGGCATGGTTAATGGAGGTGGCAACCAAAATCCCTGAAGGGTAAAAGTGGGTTTTTTTAGCTAACCCTGGTGAAATCTGTCAAGCCAAAACCAGAGGTAATATTAATTAAGAAGTTCTGGCATTGTGTAGATTTAGTTTCATTTTGGCAGTAAAAGGCATAGGAGTTGCCTTCACTGCAGGTTTACTTGGAACACAGAGAGCTTTACCCTATATTAAATATATTATTTTTAATTTTGATGGGATGAGTGAGCATCAATACACAAAAACAATACATAAACATGCATTGCCTGATTGTGAAGAGCTGTTTATAAGCACATAATAAGGAACTTTTTGGAACATTAACCGCATTGTAGAAAGCTAACCCTTTTGACAGCTGCTCAGATTGCTCCTTTGCCATGCCCTTCAAATCATGTTTGGTCAGAGCACCTCACTGTCTTTTTGTGTTGTCTATATTTCTGTTGATCAATCCGTCACACCAAGTTAAACAACACTACAGCTGGACTGTGCAATATACTTTATTTTTAGATTTCTGGAAAAAGTTTGTGTCCTATGTGAGAGCTGTGGAGGAAAGGCATCATTATGGAGGAATCCTAATTGTAAATTGAACCACGTAATTTCCTCCGTCCCCAAATTAGCAGTATAAGGTAAGAGAGATTGGATTTCAAAAGCTGTGGCACTCTTCCCTCTGTTCCAGTTTACTTGTCCTTGATTCATCTGGAGAGAAAACAAGCATGTTAAAAGGCAGTACAAAGCAGATAACTTCCATGTACAAATAAGCATCTCTCAGCCTCATGAAGGTTTGAAAAGCCCGGCTATTTATCATGTTACATTCTTGCTCATTGCCTGGTTTCAGGTATCAAAGCAGTATGATCATGCTTGTCAGGCAGAGGAGTGAATTTCTTGATGTGCCTTCCTGATGAAGGGTTCAACTTTTTTGCTCCTTCTTTGTCTCGTTTGTTCATCCTTCTAGCCGTCCTACAAGAGCTAAGATTTGGCTCCTTTGATAATTTACTTGTTTTAATAAATCTGAAAAGTGGTTGATTGGGCTGCATAGACTAACCCTGACTTTTCTTCAATGCTGACCCAAATGGTTCACATAGGCTGGTTCTCTGTGACAGCTTCAGCTGGGGGTTTAGGACTCCAAAGGATCAGCTGTGATGGATTTAGCTGCAGGAGTTTTGGATGTTACCATCCCCACCTGCCCATTTCTCCTCACCAGCTGCAGGTTACTGCATTTCCTAGCCAGGATGACAGAATGGAAGTTGCGTCTGTACTTCAGTTGTCCCAGGTCAAGGACTTGTGTTTCAGTGCAAAACCTTCACTCTTGGCTTAAGCTAGTTCACCAAATTGTACCTGTATGCTTAGATGGGCTGGGAGCCTGGGAACATGGGAGACAGACAACCGGGACCAACAATTAGGTGCTGCAGTACTAAATCTGCCAAAACATCACTGTGGGAACCCTAGAAAACACAAAAATTGGAACATCTGCCTTGTGTTGCACCAATAGATAGGTTTTCAAGCCACAGAGCACCAGCTGTTTGGGAGAGAAGAAAAAATGAATTTACCACTTAGTATTCATTTCTTAAAAAAAAGGATCAGATCTATCCAGGAATTCTGACTCTTCTTCTCTCTCTCCTTTTGCTTTGAACTCATAAAAAACCATTTAAATTTGGCTTTTAGCTTGGCTATGACTAAATCTGTGAAATCATAAGTAGGGAAAATCTATATGTATAATTGCTAAAATATTTTTACATATGCATATGCTGTATTTAATATTGATAATTTGTACATTATGCTTAACATATTGAATATACAAATAATATTTTTGTTAATTATTGCTCAGCATTTTACTTTGTTCAAATGTAATTATATTTCTTATGACAGCCTATGCCTACACAAGGTTAATTTTTAACAGAAAGCATATCTTGCATGTGGTTGTATTGAAGACCTAAGCTATATGAATGTCTGTGCTATAGAAAGAAGGGTTGGGGGTTTTTGACAGATTTTTTTAAATACGCAGTTCTCACAAATACAACTTGACATGAAATTTTAGGATCTTTTTAAAACTTCCTCAGAAAAACAATACCATGTATGCTCTTGGAGTTCTGTATTATAACAAAACCTTTCTTCAGAGAGTAGGTAAAATAATGTCAGTATATTACCTGACAGTTGGGGAAAGATGCTAATTAAACATGAATTTGGTTACCTGAGCTTATTAGCCTATCCCTAACTGACAAGGCAAAAGCCCCCTGAGTTTTGGGAACTGAACTATATTGTGTTAAACTCTTCTCCCCTGGGAGAATTGCTGAGCTGTACCTTTTAATGATGCTTCCTCTCTTTGGAGACAAAGAAATGTTAAATGTTGTCAGTACTCTCTTTCCCAGTTTCTCTTTTTAGCTCTGTCTGAATAACTTTCTGCTTTTACTTATTCCCTTGATGCAAATTTTATTGAAGTCTCAATTCCTTGTAAATTGGATCTCAAACTCTCTTTTGAATTTTATCTTGACGAAAAATAAGGCTACTGAGAATGACTGTTCCTCCTTGTCTCTGTCTTCATGCACTCACAGTAACTCTATAGACAGTGAATTACTATTTTACTCATTTCTGTGGCATCTTTGCTCTGCTAGCTGACTAAGGTATTTATGTAGTGTGACTTGAAGGTCATTAATGGTGGACTCTGAGAAACTGCCAATGAAGACAGAATTTATAAAAGTCAGGACTCCTCACCAGTCCTGCTAATTTGATGAAGGAGGCACACTTAATTGACTGAGATTCATTAAGAATTTGCTGGACTTCCTCTCCTACTAGAGGTAGTCAGAACTAGTCTCAGAGTTTTGAGTCCCCCAAAAGCAAGGGTCAACCTTCAAAACCTTGCCAGGACTACAGCCAGAAAAGGTTAGCCAAAAGATGACTGCTCACCTTCAGGTCACATGGATCATTGAATGAAAAAAGCAGGGGGCCAACATACCGTGGCTGTATGTTCACACTCACCATCACAAAGCTGGAAGCCAGAAGCTGTACCCTGCATTGATTTGATCTCCCAGGGGAGCTTCCAGGGTGTCTGGAAACACCCTGCACAATGTTCAAGGCTAAAGACAGCAAAGAGATAGGTGAACCTTCTGGATGTAGCCCTAGATATTGAAGACCATTGAATCCAAATGAGTTTTTGCACATGAATTTATTACACATGCCATGAAATTGCTTGGTGTGGCTGCAGTGTATTTAATGCCCCCGGTGAGGTGTGGCATTAGGCAATCTGAATGTGAAGATAGACTGCATACCTCTTCCCTACTGCAGCTCCACTCCCAGTCTCACTTACATGACGTTTCATTGTGCCTACCCAAGGGGGCTTGTTAGACCCCCCTGGGCAAGCCAGGTCTCCCTAACGCAGCAAAGTCTCACTCAGGAAAACTCTGGCTAGGTTTCTGCAACACCAGAGGATTGAATTAGTGACGTGTGGAGCCCTGCAGCCACAGGGTGGGAGAGGCAGAGTGGATGCACAGGCTGGGCAGGGGGGGACATGGCCTTTCTGGCAGCAGTGAATTGTTACACTGGCTCAATCGTTTTCTGTGACTTTGCAAGCTCCAGAGGATGAAACTACCATATGCCTCTCTTTGATAAAAGTAGTCCTATAGAAAGCAATTTGCTTCTGGGGCAGGATAGAACCCTTGAATAATTTAGGTTGGAAAAGACCCTTAAGAAATAGTCTTTTGTCATAATTTGTTTGCAATGTAATAATTTGACTATTTTAACTTATAATCAGCACTGAGAGCTCTTAAGATTGTATCTCAGATATCAGGATGTTTCAGGCTCTTTTAGTAAAAGTCTCTAGAGCCTGAAAGACTGAAGACAGACTGAAAGTCATGTTTTAAGGCTGATTGGGGACTTAAGATGCGAAAGATGCTCGAAAATGCAAAGTTGTAGGAAAAGGCCCAAAAGCTTAAAACTCCAGAACAATTAAGAACTCAGCATTTTTAATGATTGATCTCTTGATTTTTTAAAAAAGTGTTATGAATTTCAGGAAGGATAGTCCGTGAACTTTGAGTGCTTGGCAGTACCAAGTGTTTTTCTGTGCTCTTTGGTTAAAAATTAGCATGACTTTAAAGAGAACTCTACCATAAATTCTGAGAAATGTTAGCATAGGGAAAAAGGGTACCTGATAAAGCAGACTTCAAAGAACACATTCAAAATTTTCATTTAAACAGTCTTTTATTTGCCTAGAGAAATATATAAATCCAGTTTAAAAGCTTTATTTTCTGGATCTTCTGTTTGGCTCCAGAACCCCTGTTAGTCTGCTTAGTACTGTGCCCTGTCAGTGTTGCCTTGAATTTAATTTCCATCTTCCATTTCTTTCTTGCTTATACATTCCTCCTCTTGTCATAGAGCTGCACAGGAACACTGAAGAGAAACTTTGGCTCACATGCATTGACCGGGGTTTGTCCTGTGACTGCCCCACTGCCACAGCTGGTTGCATTTGGGACTGACATGAAAGCAGCCAGCAGTTCTCAAGCAGCATCTGTCACATGCAATTTCAGGGTGACAGGGAAGAGAAAGTCAGGATGTATCTAGATTCCTGTCCTCAGAGCCCCTTCCACATTGCTACTCATAGACCTAGCGGGCTGTTGCTCCTACTGCTGATGACTGAAAGGCAGCTTTAAGTAGCTGGGGGAGGCTGTGGAAAGTGGGGTGAAAGAAGATTGGGCGGTAGCTTTGGCTCTTAGCTCTGCTAGCAGGACGGCAGTTGTGGAGGCAGCTGCCCTGGGTGGCGATCCCTCTCGCATGGCCTTCTTGCAAAGATCTGTGTGTCTCTTTGGCACATGGAGAAGATGGTGGAGCCCCCCCGCAGTGATACAGAGGTGTAAAACACGTCCTGCAGGAAAAGGCAAAACTTGGTTCCAGACTGAGGGAGCAGAATCTTGCCAGTACTCTCATGGGGACTTGAATGTCCCTTCTTTGACCTTGTTTCTCTGACTCTCCCCCCCCCAACCCCAAAACAACAGAAAACCAGAACAAAAGAACAAAAATCTTGTGCTCTGGAAGCAGCTTTATTTTGTGTTTAGATCTTCCTAGAACCTCTGTGCCTGAGGCTGTTGGGGGGGGATGAGGTGCATCAGTGTTTTACATTCCCTAGCATGGGTTTCTTCTCTGACATATTCCTCATATGGCTGGCAAACAGCCAGGTGAAATTGTGCCGAACACCAAATATTCAGAAACCAGGAGACAGAGCACTGTGTCTTATGTTGCATCCAGATTGGAGATGGGGCATTGCAAACTGACATTTTCCTAAACTTGAGATTGGAATTGCTGAAGCATTTAAGATAGTGTGTCTGCATGTACTTTTCTTTGGAACAGAAAAAATTATTTTTAACTGTAATTTCAGTCCTCCAGGTGGAAGGCTTTCATTGTTTCAGTTATAACTGATTAAATTATGCTGCTAGAAAAACTATGTTTCACACAGGTAAAATTCACATAGATGTGTTCAGCTTGGTTCACTTTTTAATTGACATGTTAATCTGGAGTAATTTGAAGCATCTGAAGGCATAATTGAATGCTTTTATTTCTATTTGTTTTCAGTGATTAAAAATTAATTTTCTGAGACGAGTCTCTCAAGTACTATTTTCTTGTTAGAAAGTATATGTGTGCAAGTCAGCGATTGCCCTGCAGCTTAGGAGATGCAGCTTGCAGATCAGGGATACATAGTAATTACATGCCAGATCAGAGCAAAGCTCAAGAAGCCTGTCACATTGACTAGAATTCACGCTAGAAGGCCGTATTTTTCCCAATTCAAATTTTGCTCTTGTCTCTTGGCAACATAAATAAAGCTCCCCTGTTCAAAAATCCTGCAGCCTAGCTGTGAATTCTTGTTGCCTGCTTGCCAACAGAAATACCATACTTTCTTAAGGTGCATTGAGGACTGGCAGCCCGGAGAATTTGCACTTGGATGGGAGCCTTTACAACAGAGTGCCAGAGATTCCAGGTAAGAGGGTACCTGAAAGAGAAGATGGCACTGATGGAACTAGGCAGTGTACCTGCTCAAATTTGCTGGCTTTTGTTGAAAGCAATGGCTCAAATCTAGCAGTATTTGGGCTAATCAGTATTATACTTTTCAAAACTAGCTTGCTGTGAGAGATGCTAGCCTTGTCATCAGGGCTGGCTGTTTTACCTGGTGATTCCAGGGTATGTAATGGCAGTGTCCAAGTTAAACTGTAAATATAGCAGCTAATGTAGATGAAGGTATACTTATTTTCTGCATCCTTAATCTTTGTAGTGATATATTAGCTGAGAGCTGTCAAAATGCCTGCAGTAAAGCTGTAAGATACACCTGTACCTACTTTAAGATTTTCTTCAGAGGTGCCTTGGAATAAAAAAAAAATGTTTTGGTTTTGAGATAAAGAGGATAGCCTTTAGTGCATCCACCAATTAAAGCAATAAAACATCCCATGAGACACTAGTATTTTGTCAGAACACAGTGAAGTGTTACATATTAATTACTTTCATGTATTGCTACTAATTATCTGTAATGGCCAAAGGTAACCAAACTGAAAATAAACAAAGCATATGCAGAAACTCTCTTGACCAAACACATGCTACAGGATTTCGATATGGCTCCAGAGGGGCTTATTATGGGTTGGAAGTACTGAAATTTGCCTGTGGTTTAGGCATAAAACTTTTCAAACATGGCTGCACTCTATTAGTTTGTTGACAGACTCATTCCACACAATTGTCAGTCCCCTAGTACATATTATAGAGGGGTCATTAGTTCTGGGAAAATGGAGTATTTGTCATCACTTCAGCAGAAATGTGTACATATCATAAATGGAGCCTGAAGGGATTTAGTTCCAGATTATTAAGTGTTCATTTGAGATGGTGGATAATAACTGCTGTTTCTGATATTTTAGATTAGACTGCCCTTCCTGCTTGTAGGGCTTATTTTCAGTGACTGTTAGTCTTGTTATTATAAATACATACTTAATGATTGAGGCAGTATCAACAAAATCAGTAAACTCGTGTACTGTCCAAAAGCTGCAAAATATCAGCTCATTAGTTAGCACTTTATCATTAACTAAGCTCTAACAAGAACTCTGCTGCAAAAATATCCAGTAATTAATGAGACAGCATTGTTATTTGGAACTTTTTACATGTAAAAATGAACAATTGTGTGGGTTTGTTCACTTATTAGAATACATATAAAAGCACTGATACAAAACTTACAGAATAAATTTCTATAAGAGAAGCTGCTGTGGAATCAACATCACCCTGAAAAAACTAAAATTAAGATATCAGGGCAAACACAGGTACTTTTTCAAATGGTTTGTCTGAAATAACACTGTTGGCCACTCCAGTAATGTTGTGTTTTCCTTGTCTAATTAGACTATATAGTCTATAGCCTATACTGCAACCCCAAACTCTAACAATAGTGATGCATTTGTTAACTAGAATAGCACATTAGAGGGAGAAAAATAACATTAACTATAGCAAAATCTCTTTGAAAACATAATTTTCTGCTGCTTATTTGCAAATAGACAACATAGACTGAGCTTTTTGTAACAGTATTTTGCAGATACAATTCCTCTGTGTTAGATACTAAATCTAATAGAATCAAAACTTTTCACTATTAAGTCTATTTTTTGAACTGTTGCCTATGGTTGAACAGTAAAAATATATTAGGAAGTTACAGTTCTGATCAAATGGCACCAACGTTCATGTTGGATATGCAGTACAATCATAGGGGAAACCAAACACAAAGGGGCTATTTTTTAAAGAATTAGCCAAAATAGCTATCTAAATATCTTTCAGATTTGCTACTGCATCTTTTTCCCCCCTTTGTTTTTTGTCAGATGATTATTTTATTATTTGCCATTGTTTGAAATTATAAGTCTCCCTGATGCTGCTGCTGTTTGCTATGGAAAAAAAAGTGACCCTGATTGTGAACCTCTGAAGTCATACCGTTGTGAGTGGACCTATTGAGGCTGAAAACTGGCACTGAGTACCAGGTAAAGATTAGGCCAGCAGTCTCTCACATTTCAATAATCACTAGTAGGAAATTATTATTTCATTTAAGGAATGGCATTTGAGACAAGTACACTTAATTATGGAGGTAGCACATAGCAATCTATTGTTAAGTTTGGTTTCCCTGGTAATATAACCCTTTTTCAGACTATTTGTCAGACTGTCATTTTTGGGGCTGGAATTTTCCCTGCTTTGTGTCCACCTTAGCTTGAAATATGTTTAAAACTCTTGACACTAAATAGCACACAGATAAATACACACAGCTGAAATAGATGGGAAATAGGAGAAAGAAGTAGGTTTTTGTATTGTCAGTCCTTACTGCTGAATTTTTGTGTGCAATTTTGTCTCAAATGTGTAACACCATGGGTAACTCTTGTCCTTCTCTGTGAGAAATAAATAATATAGTAATGTTTAATTAATGAAGGGAAGCGTCCTCAGGAAGTATAAGATTTTCTAGAGCTACTCTTTGTTTCATCCTCATTTATCTACACATGCCTTTTTCAATCCACAAGTATTTTTTATGTACAAGTTTTATGTGATTCCTTATTCACACTGTGGCAGTGAAGGCCCAGTCAAGTGCTGTTTAATAGGCAAAGTAGAGAACAGCATCCCTCAGGGCACAGCCAGTTTGTAATTAGGAGGAACATTTGGGCTAGGAAATTGGTAATTATCCTCATAGTCCTATCATTTAACTGTAGAACTGAACCACACATAGCTGTTTTATGGTTCCAGAAGCCAGATCTACGCTAAGTTTTATTGTAGTGTGGGTAAACTCTGTTCCAACACATGCAGCTCCAGTTGGTCAGTTGACCAAGCTGTGCATATGTCCTATGCATACTAGGACATCTGTATGGCTGTATAATTAAATTATCATTCCTGAGCTCAGTCGTTGTATCTGCTAAGGTCCACCTTTTGATATACATGAAACGTATTAATGTGCTTTGATCCCGTCTCTGTTGTTTTGGTTGGGTCATACTCATCCGCATTAGCAAGAGACTCAGCACATTACCAGCAGCTCAGTAGATCAAAGTGGCTGCTGCTGAGGTCCCTACATTACACTAAGCATGGTTCAGGGGTTTACATCAGACTCAGTCTAATTTGGTTAGTTGGACCAAATATCCCCACTGTGCAGGTGTCTCAAAACTGCCTGAAGAGCTAGTGCTTGTCTCAGATCCTTAGAGGCTAGAGTCCTCTGGTGTGCACTGGGAGCACAGCTTCTGGTCTGGTTTAGTTTCCTCTGAAAGAAATCTGGTTTGCATGCCTTAAATTTGCTCTGTGATCCAAACCAGTATGTGGTAAGTACAGACAATCAAGGGTTTCACTTAAAAAAGGCTCTCCTGCTCTAAATTTAAGTGCTAATTCAAGTGTAGCAGCTGACAGGTGTTGAGTTGCTGCTTATTTAAACATGTCCTATCTGTAACTGATTGTGTGAGTGCTTCTGGATGGTGTCCGAATGAAGTCAGACTGCAGCTCAATGTGGTTTATATTCACCCTTTTGAATGCCTTGATTTGAGTAAGCTGGCCACTGCTCAGGGACAGTTCAAGAAAGCAATCCTTGCTGTCTCTCAAGCATTAGTCACTGGTTCCTGGATCAGACGCAACACTTAAGAGTAATGTGAATGAGTGTAGTATGTGCTCACATTATCTGCCACGCACATAAATTTGGACGTGCTAAGTGGGTGTTCTGCAGCTGATGTCAGTATGCCAGCTTAAGTGCATTACCTCATAGATATGATCCACACCTATTGCATCTTATATAATACGATTAAAGTCCCATGACCAAAAACATTAGTCTCTACCCTATCCTGTACAATTTCAGTTGTTCTTTACTGGCTTAGGCAAGTGCTGGACTGGATTATATGCAGATGTAACACAAGGTAATGTCTTGCTAGTGCAGACTCAGGGTGGTACCGGTTATGCAGACTGACTGATATTAAATTCCAATTCTTTTTCTATTGGGCAAATTAATAAACTCCAAGGAAAAAAATATCTGGGTAATTAGTTTTTCTTCTCAAATAACTAGTCCATCTTTCTTAATATAGCTATTGTAGTCTAAATTTTCATTTTTATCTTCTTTTTTTTTTTTTTCATTGGAAAGGAGGAGGAACTAGGGACAAGGGAGGAAAAAAATGCTGTGTTCAGTTGAAGGGGCCTACTCTCCCAACAGCTTATGCTCACTGGATATCCTGTTTTATCAATGGGGGCTGTGTATATGAATGAGACAGACTTTTTTAATATAACAATTCAACTTGAACTGACTTTTGTTTGCTTGCTTTTTTTAATGAAGGCCAGGTTTGACATTTTCAGGTATGTCTGAAATGGCTAAATTCACGCTTGAATTCCGTCAATTCAGTAACTAAAGCAAAAGGACAAAATGCTATCTGTCACCTTACTGTCTGCCTTCAGCTTTGCAATTTGCAAGCAACATATCTGGCTACATCTGGCTGCTAGACTTTATTATTTCTAGTACTTGATTCCTTTCCTGGTTGTATGTGCAGTAGCAGTGAAAATGGATGAACACCCACATTTGGGAACAGAAAGCATCTGGTGTTCAATATCATGGAGACACCAGGATACTGTTGTCCTGTAAAATATGTGTTAGAATAGGTAAGCATGACTAATGCATATGCACGTGAACAACTCACAAGGAGCTAGTTTTGACTAAGAGTGGGAAGATTCCTTCACACTTGTGATATACACACTCTGCGCTGCAGTGGATGTATCAGAAACCCATTTATGGCTGAAATGGGTTCCATGTACTTGTGAAGATAAACAATGCCTGTGACACTCCTCTGGCGTGTAGTCAATATGATGCCACCTGCCTGTAGTGGAAGTGATTTCACACATCCCTCGACCTCCTCAGAGCTCCTGATGGAAAGGCTACTGCTTGGGGACCTATGGTGGTTTTCGGGTACTCTCTGGGGAGTGCTGAAAATTGCTGTGTGTGGATTGAATCTACTTGTGTGGTCTTTTTCCCGTGTCTTATATAACTTCATAAACAGATACACTGTCATAAAAGTGTTCCTAATAATTGGAAACATTGACATTAAATGT
Source organism: Pygoscelis adeliae (assembly GCF_000699105.1). NCBI lineage: Eukaryota > Metazoa > Chordata > Aves > Sphenisciformes > Spheniscidae > Pygoscelis > Pygoscelis adeliae. Next base: position 15,309,031 of record NW_008825114.1, read on the forward strand.
AAAAGAACAATAAATGCTTATTGGGCCAGCTTTTCTTGGATCTTCTTCTCTTGTCACACTGGCATAGAGTAGGGCTAAGCTGCACTGATGTGGGTGGCATTACAACACCATAAAGCAGTGGTTAAGTCAGCAAATCTAGTCGATCTGATTTTCAGAAGTGGGGAATCTGGCATTTCTCCATTTCAATAGGCCCTGTCTATGTCCTTTAGCTACCAATACAGAGCAGTGAACTACTATGTTTTTTATGTAAGTGGCAGCAGGTTCAGGTCCTATATTCTTCACCAGAGATAATGTTTAACTTGGGTGGCAGCAAAAGAACTTTTTAGAGAATAGTGGGAAATAAATGAACACAGAAGAAAGACACCAGTCTGCAAAGGCAAAAGCAGCTACAACTTTATTATTTTTCAGCATTGCTTTTCTAATAGAACAAAAACACTGGAAGAAACAATTGATTTTTGGGTTGGGTTGTATGAAGGGAGACTGATTCTACATTCCCTTCAATAACCAAAGAACATTTAATAAGTTTTTAATCGTTTTAGTCCTTCATGGAATAACAACATTTTTGTGACAGCATGTTTTTTTCTATGGGAGAATGTCACTATGCAGAAGTGGGAACATCCTGTAAAATTGTGTGTTTTAATGAAATATTCTGAAAGGATAAAAAAGCATTTCTGTGAGGTCAAAATGGTTTAATTTTTGTTTTGTTCTGAAATTTATCAAATGTATTCCTATCTACTTCTTCAGTGTAAACAAAGATGCAAGGTAAAATTCCATCTGGCTCAATATTGTTAAAGAAAAATAGTTGTTTAAACTTACGACTCTTCTATTGCATTTAAAAGAAATTAATTGAAGAGATAACAAGTAAATGTTTTCATCCAGAAGATATGTTATTTAGATACAGAGGCTACAGGTAAACAGAACACACTATTATTACCCTGTGTTTAGTTATTCCTCCCTGTATTTCACCTGACCTCGAAGAAGATGAAATGCAGCAAGTGTTTGGATTAGTACATATCAGGTATAGCAAGCGATACCTTGCAAAGCATTCCTGTGCTGTTACGATGAACTGATTCACTGCCTTCTATTTCAAACTCTCTTTCATACTCACTTGTGCTGACATTTCTCAGACTGGTTCATAATAACCTCAGTAGTCTTACCTATCCCATGAAAGTCAAAATCCTTTCCTCTGTTCATTTAATGATTAAGATCTGTAAATTTTCTTATATGTTGATCAGAAAAGCTCTTTTTTTTTTCCTGATTCCATTAAAGAACATATTTCTCCTTCTGTCCAGCTGATCAGACTAATCCTTAACTCCCTTCACTGAGGCTCATCAAGACAGGCAGAACAGCTTATATCTACATTAAGCTAGGCTCTGTGAGCTCTGTAAATGGAAAAGTGCAATTTTGCATGCAGCCATCTGAAAGTATTATTCCTATTAAACAAGCAATCCTCTTTCCGAGAAATATGTTGTTATCACTTGGAAATGCAGAGTGTTACATAAGAAAGTCCTGCTGCATCGCAGTAATAATATATCATGGAGAATTAAAGGTGTCTGCCTCTCATCTATCCCTTTGCATTTTTTTCAAGATTGTGTACTGTGGCCTTGTTGTTGCACCAAATTTCAGTAGGACTTTATTAGTAGCTCTAGTAAGTAGTCTGGAAAAGAGCCAGATTCTGACCTTTTGCTTGTTCAGCAGTGTAACTACTGGTTTATAGGTGCATGCAGAAGGTCAGAGTCAGGCCCAATGCTTTCTGTGTTTTCACCGTAACTTTAAGAAACAGTTTTCTCTGGTGAGGGAAGACCCTCGATGGACAGCAGCGTCGTCTGTTCTTTCTGCGTTTTCGTGTGTGCCTGGACCTGCCTTGCTTGGCCTTCCAGCCGCAGAGTCCATTCCTGGCGGAGTCTGCAAAGAGAGGACAAGCACTTAGCAAGTACTGAGCCAAATCCTTCAAATGTATCCAGGGCTTTTCAGCAGGGTGGAAGATTTCCTCTCTTTCATCACCATAGCACTTGTCCCGTATTTATTTACCATCTACACATCTCTATAGCTTGCTAGATTGGGAATGCAGGGGAGAAAGGGATAGTGCTGATGGTATCAGTGGTTGACATTGTTGGATTCCTAATGAGTCAAACAACTGCTGAAATACTGTCAGTGTGAAGAGCTCTGTTTTTTCCTCTGGGGTATTCTCAAAGCCACACAGAAGTACTGTCTATCCAGTAAGGTCATTCAATGTGTAAATTAAAACATGCAATTACACCCTCCGACCCCCCAAGTTTACTGTAAAATGCTGTGGAGGAGAGTAAGCAGAACTTTAAATATGTCCATTTGGGTTTACGCTGAAGAAAAAAAAAGAAAAAAAAAAAGTAACCATTTTGTACCCAAAATCTCTGCAGACCTTGTATGTGTTTAGTGAAAAGAATTGATGTCACATGCAAGAGGAGCCACATAGCTTCAAGACACAGGTATAGTACAGACAGAAGAGAAAATCACTAGGGACCACTGCAAGATAATGTTGTCTGGGTCATTTTCCAAAGGAAATGGTGTTATGAAACACCTGACCCAGCAATGTTATAGGATTAGATATCATATGGTAATGCCAAATTAATTATGGAATATATGTGTTTTTATATTACATTTGGTGCGTTAAAAAGAACAGCAGCCAATGATTTAATCTGAGAATAACTTAGCAGTGGCTGTTTCACATGGATGCTTGTGTTAGTTTGGCTTCTGAGTTTGATTTCAGGATGTGTATTAAACTTTTCTCATTTGGTCTACCCTGTCTTGGCTTCCCTATTCTCTTGTGCTTATAGTTAAGCCTCAAAAAATTGGTGCAATTAGTAAAAAATTGCCACTGACGGCACTGGTGTTCCTTGGCAGCTAGTGTCCTAGGTGTCACAGCAGGAGCACTTGCCTATACTTAATGCCCTCTTATTCTCCCAGGTGCCACTTACATGAGGTAGTGGACCTGTAGATTTTGTAATGACAGTGTCTATTACCTCCTGAAAGTATTTTTTTTTTCAAATTAGAGAACACTTTGTGAACAATTTGGACTTTGGTCAAGTGACCTTGAAGGAACTTGCTTGGGTCTATTTCAGATGTGACCAGTCAGTTAAGACATATTGAATATGTAAGTTAAGACATATTCAAAATTCTTTTGCTACATTTCTTTTTTCTATTCAGAGAAGATCTTATAAAAACTTTTAACATTTTTAACTTTGTGAAGTTAAAAATATTATCTACACCCCTAACTGTAATTGGTTTGTGATGTCTTCTTGCGGTAGATTTTTGTGAAGCTAGAGTGACAAAGGTTTCCAGTGCAGCTGAACACTTTCCTGGGTTTTATTATACATGTTTTCTCTCCAGCAACTTGGTGATTTGGGTTTGGTAATATTATGGATGAGCCAGAGTAGGATATTGGGAGCAGGAGTGTCTACATCCGACTCTGTTGGGACACAAGGCCTGCCCAGATCTTGATTTCCTCATCTTTAAAATGATCACAGTAGCTTCCTCCTTGGGCACTAGGGTCAGAGTACCTGGATTTTTTTTTTAAAGAAACAGTTCTTTCCAGCACATTCCTGTTTGTTGAAGTCAAATTAATTTATGTGAATGTCCCAGTTTTGAGGAGAGTTTATGCAGGAAAACCTTTGTCAACTTCAGGAGGAAAGCCCATGAGAAAAACACAAGAGGTACAGGTATTTCTGATCTTCTTTCTCTGTCCGTTATTAGTCAGGGGATTCACTTAATGTGTGGGAGACCCTGGTTCAAACTCCTGAGATACAACAGGTTGAGCAAGAATTTGAAGCAGTCTACCATGCTTGTGCAGAGTATGTAAACTGCAGTCACAGCTCTTTCTAGGTGGTGCCTGTTGTTTTATACTGTTTTGGGAAAAAAAATTAAAGTTGAATAGCCTTATTTTTTATCTGTTGTATAGCAGTAATGCTTATGAAATGTGTTTCATGGGACGGGAAAATCTTATTGTACCGTTTCTATCTTTGGGCTTACATAATGCAAAGGGCTGTTAAATATGATAAAGATGCTACGGATTTGTTTATGCTACATATTAAATGGGTGGTTTGCCTGTCCCTTTAATGTAATACTATTTTATTTATTTGTGTAGCTGTACCGGTTCCAGGTAAAAATTCTGATAGTTTCTGGTTGTCACAAGCCATAGTGCCAAAGTGCTTTATTTTTACGTGGCTATGCTCCAAGGCCTTTGAAGAATGCTCATGAGGTTCAGGGGTGAGGGGTGTCTGAGTTTCCATGCAGAAGAGCCATAGAAATATGAGACAAGCAGCTGTGAGAGGAAAAGTGCCAAAGATCCAGAACACAATCTGTGCTATGAATAAAGCAGTACAATAACAGGTTACCTTATTTTAAAGCACGTGATGACATGCCTTGCTGTCTTGTGCGAGAGAAAAAATATCACTTACTTGTTCAGTGCGCTTTTGCTTAACCTAGACTCTTCACCTTCTCGTTGCTTAATTTGCTCTTGGATGACTTTTTCCCAGAAGTTCTTCAGCCCTTCTGCATCATGACCACCCATCTTGTGGCGTCTAAATTTGGTATGCTTGCTCATTTTCTGAAAAGCAATTTGGAGGTCAGAGCAGTCAGGAGCCTAACCTGAGGCAGATACTGTGTTGCTTGGCCCCTTGCAATTTCTTTCTTATGAAGTGCTATTAAAATAAAGTATGTCACCTGAGAAGAATAGGTAACTGATGCTTACTCTCCCTTGAAGCAAAATATAAGACATTGAAACAGGCCTTGGGTGATAGTTAAATGGTATACCTATATTTTTGTTACTGAGTAATGACTACCCATGGCACAGTTCACTGAAATATTGTGGAGCCCTCAGTATGTGTCAGGTTTTAAGTGGTTTTGGAAGAACTTGGGAAAAATACTTTCAAATATAGTGCCATCATCACTGAAGTTCAGATGAGATGTTGTGAAGGGTTTTCCCTTTTTCTACCTCCTGTAGTTTTAAAAGAGATCATAGAGGGTTGTTATCCAAGGGAAATACGTTGCTCTTAAATAATTCCTTTTACTACTCCAAATGATATCAAGCACAAAATATGCAGGGGAATAACGAATCTAAAGTTGAAGCACGCAGAGTGCAAAGCCCTGGGGAGCTTGTTATGGTCTTGTTCTTTAATTTATCAAAATTCAGTCTTAAATACTGTTAAAAGTAGAGCTTGTTAAAATATAGAGATGAGTTCCAATAAATGAGAGAAAGGACAGAAATGAAGTGAATACCAGTCCATGTTGGGACCAGTACTGTTTAATATCTTCATCAATGACATAGACAGTGGGATCAAGTGCACCCTCAGCAAGTCTGCAGATGACACCAAGCTGAGTGGTGTGGTCAGAGGGATGTGATGCCATCCAGAGGGACCTGGACAAGCTCCAGAAGTGGGCCCATGTGAACCTCATGAGGTTCAACAAGGCCAAGTGCAAGGTCCTGCACCTGGGTCAGGGCAACCCCTGGTATCAATACAGGCTGGGGGATGATGGGATTGAGAGCAGCCCTGCCGAGAAGGACTTGGGGGTACTGGTGGATGAAAAGCTGGACATGAGCCAGCAATGTGCGCTTGCAGCCCAGAAGGCCAATCATATCCTGGGCTGCATCCAAAGCAGTGTGGCCAGCAAGTCGAGGGAGGTGATTCTGCCCCTCTACTCTGCTCTGCTGAGACCCCACCTGGAGTACTGCGTCCAGCTCTGGAGCCCTCAGCGTAAGAAGGACATGGACCTGCTGGAGCGGGTCCAGAGGAGGGCCACAAAAATGATCAGGGGGATGGAACACCTCTCCTATGAAGAAAGGCTGAGAGAGTTGGGGTTGTTCAGCCTAGAGAAGAGGAGAAGAGAAGGCTTTGGGGAGACCTTATTGCATCCTATCAGTACTTAGAGGGGGCTTATAAAAAAGATGGCGGCAAACATTTTGGCAGGGCCTGTTGTGACAGGACAAGGGGGAATGGCTTTAAACTAAAGGGGGGTTGATTTAGACTAGATATAAGGAAGAAATTTTTTATGCTGGAGGTGGTGAAACACTGGAAGAGGTTGCCCAGAGAGGTGGTGGATGCCTCATCCCTGGAAACATTCAAGGTCGGGTTGGACGGGGCTCTGAGCAACCTGATCTAGTTGAAGATGTCCCTGGCCATGGCAGGGGGGTTGGACTAGGTGACCTTTAGAGATCCCTTCCAACCCAAACTATTCTATGATTCTATGATTCTCCTTGCTAAATACATAGTATTCAAACATGGAGGGTTTTAAAATTCTCAGCGTGTCTGAGGTGCTCGCTGATATTACCCAATATGCATTGGTTATCAGATCTTAATGGTACTTTGCAAAGTTAAGTTCTGTTGTTTATTCCCAAAGGAAATAATCAGAAAAATTGCATCATATCCTATATTTGTTGCTGGCCAAATATTGCTTTGCTATGACATTAAATAAGATACCAACAATGTGTTATACTTCTACCCCAACTGAGAAGCAGGATTTCCTGCATTAGCGTCCTCCACTAAGCACCTCCAGCAAGTGGGAAGATGCAAGAAAGAAAAAAAACCAAACCAAACCCATGCTCCTGAGTTTTCTATGACTAGATCAGCACATAACTGGAGGGTTCCTATGAAATCCCTTTGCTTCCTTGTGTTCATCTATATTCTGCTGCATTAGATACTTTTGCCAACTGTCCACTCTGTAATGCTGATGAATTAATGCCTCATAGGCCCTGATATGTACTTGTGAGTCTGCTTCACAGACAATGTCATACTTTATGAGCTACCCTTGATAAATACTACGAAGACTATGCTAATGTAGGCCAATCTGAGGAAACCTTTGATTTGTGCAATGCTGTAAGTGGAAGATCAGGGGAAAAGAAAAGGACAGTCAGACGCAACACAATGAAGGCAGACTTGTGTAAGGTCTTCCTATCAAATACTGTATTTTAAACTCTTGAAGTTTTAAAAGGGCACAAAAGTAAGATCTTGGCATCTTCCTAGATTAAATATTTTAGATTTGGTGTCATTTTCACAAACCTGTTTTTTTAGAAAGATCAATAATAACAAATAATTTTGCCAAACTCCATGCTAAGTCTGACTGGACCGAAAAACTTGCTTAGCAAAACGAAGAACCTCTGCCGCTTCCAGATGCAGTATTTTTCCACAGCGAAGACCAGTTGCTTAGAGACCAGCAAAGTCCAGCTGGAGCAATAAGTGTGAACTGGTTAGTCCATGTAATATAATCTCCTATGTGACGGAGTATGAAACATGCTTGAGTGGTTAGTATACTGGTCCTCCTCACAGCAAGGTCAGCAAAAGCTGCAATATCACCAAAACAATCAGATATTTTCCTCTGAGGCAAAGAGCAGTTTTCTGGTGTTTCCCTTGCTGTGGACTGGGGATGCTGTAGAAGTAGCACAGTGGGATACAGCAGGAGTTGTTACACCAGTGTGGGTACAGCAGTTCTATTACCACCTTTTGCTAAATGTGCTTTGTTTATCAATGATGTGGTCTAAATGGGAATACGGGTAATCTTTGAATGATCTTTTTTCTCACTCTGAGGCCCTAAAATAGCAGAATTTAAGGCTTCATCTTGCAAAAAGTTATGCATGTCACGGACACACTGGAACATGCCCTAACTCTATGTAAATTCTATAGGCTTTGAGCAGTGTTAGAATAAGTGCTCTGGTGGTAGCTTGTTACAGTGAGTGATGGAATATGATTATTTCATCATTCCTAGACCAGCAGGTCACCTGGGTCTTTGCACTTAAAGGCTCTTCTATTAGTAGCAGCTGCCCACTTGACACTCTTCAGATAATTATCCTGTTGCCTCAGAAGCCAAGTGCAAGCTGCTGACAAACTGTCTGGGTTTGCCCTCCAAACCCTATTATACTTTGCCTCATGTAAGAGTCTGCCATAACACATTAACCTTTCATTAGAGATTAAGTTTTTATGATTATTAAACTTCTAGTAGATGTTCTTCAAATGGTACAAAGAGGGCCTCCAGTCTTTATCTGAGGTCTAAACTGGTTAGATTTTTTGGGGGTGCATGAGGGTTTTGGCTGCCTTAAAACTTGGCTGCTCCACTCAGAGGAACAAGCTGTGGTCAGACAGGTACCCAAAAGATGGAGGTACTTCTGCAAATGTTAGTCTGGTATGTCTATGGGACTTTTTGCAAGCCAAGAACATTTGACTTGATAATAGCTCCTAGGAATGTCAGTGACAGTGAATATTCACATGGTATTGCTGTGGTCCTTGCTAAGACAGATTCTTGATGTAAGACTTTTGAAGATGGTGCTGTCTGGCATTATTAGCCAGCATCTCTTGTGCTATGATGTGTGAAAGCACCCTTTCTTCGAGCCTGGCATTACAACATAGAGATTAGAATTCGTCTATACTGTGTAATACCTTTTTTTTTTTTTAATAGGAAGATTCTACTTAGCAGCTTGATTTGGATTTCTGAGTAATTCTCTAGGTTTGTTTTCTTTGTATCAAACAAATTCTTTATTATTGCTCTAGAAAATATCTTTTATTGTTGTTGTTGTTAAGTGATTTTCTGCTTTCTTTTTAGATGTCCCAATAACATAAATCGGAGTTACACTGACAATTGGACTTAATTCTGGCAAACTTGTTCTTGATTCCTTCACTCGGATACATCAGGGTTCAGAAACTAGCAGGACAGTTAGATTTTCTCTGTAAGTACAAAACACACTTTCTTAGAGGTACTCCACCAGTTTTGCCTGGGTGGGAAGTATGCAGGGAAAAGAGGTTCTTTATCATCTTTATTTTTATTTTGGATAGCCAGATATCATTCCAGGGAAATTAAAGTAAAATTGAGGAGGCGTCTTTCTGGCTACTAATGGCAGGTTGTTTTAACATGTTTTTCCACTGATATGAAAGTAAAGTAAGCAACAACAACACTTCCATAGGTTCAAAATGATTCATTCAGAAGACTTGGATCAGTGTAAGTATCTTTTGTGTCCTGAAAATTTATGTTATGAAACTTTCTGCAGTACATTTTCTATGAAGAACTACTAAAATGTGCATAACACTGGTGCAGGGCAGAGTCCCTTATTAAATCTTCAGCTAAGATGGTTGAGGAGGGACTGGTTTTGTATGGGTTGTGCAGCCCTACCTGCCCATTTGAAGTATAGCTGGCTGCTTTTTTTGGGAGCCAAGCTGATAAAACAACATTTAAATAAAGGTAAAACTAGATCTTGGCTAAAGTGGCGTATGTATTTGGCAACTCTGAAACTCAACTGTCAGAAATGTGTGTGTGTGTGTGTACGAAAGTTTTTTACAGCATTAGTCATTCATGGGAATTAAATTACGTGTTAACGAATTATTAATTTATAGAGAATGTCCACAAGAAGAAGTAATAGTAAATAAAATTAGCGGCACTGTCGAAGAAAAATCTCCTGCATTTATAATCAAACCATAAAACACATGGCCATGCAGCAATCTGTAAGACAGCCGATACTCATGAAACACAGATAGCATCTACATACAATACATTGGTTTAAACTCTTTTAGCCGCTGTCCCAGAGCATGTTTAAAGGAGGTTCAAAGTGTGAACGATGAGTAGTTTTTCGTCAATAAACCTCTCCAGTGCAAGGGAGAAGAAATTTTGCTTCTAGCTGGGAGTTATTATATGCACAACTTTTATTCACTGCCACAAAATTAATATAGAAACAGCCAGTGGTACAACCTTCTGTCTTTTAATATGATCTGCAGGCTGAATGTGCTTCGGAAAAGTGTTAAATTAGTATGTTTCCAGATGCTCTGGTCTTAGCCCTTTCCTGGTCTGCATATTTTGAATTATTGTAATCTCAGACAACCTCCATTGAGGTACAAAAAGGAGCTTGAACAAATATCTAATGCAAGGAATTTCTCTTCTACACACTTTGTAATTGTATTTCTACTTTGGACTCTTGCCACAGAAATTTTTGGAGTTAGAAATGGCTCGTGATGTTTTGAACAAAACTGCTATTTTTAGTAACCTTTATCTAAAATAAACAAGCAAAAGAAGAAAATCCTGTCTGAAACTTCAGGAGGCATTTTTTAACCTTTTTCAGTCTTTCTATCTGATACATGTCTTGAGCTAGCCATTGTCTTAAAAATTCAGTATTTTATATAGAGAGACAATACTTATGCATACAATGAGATTCCTTGAAAATCTTTTACTTTTTAGTGAGAAGTATCTTAGTGCATTCAGTAAAGCTGTTAACTGAACATATTTTGAGAAAAATGTCAAAGTAATTTTTAATCTAAGTGATGCATAATTTAAAAAATCAATATGTTTCGCTAATAAAAAGAAACCAACCTTATGGTTTTTTTTTCTTATTGGAAAATAATTTAACCAGCAAGATAAAATAGTGTTTGCGCATTTCTAAATTTTATTTCTAAAATGTTTGCTGAAAGAACAAAATCTTTAACAAGAATAATTGGGTTTTATATCTTTAAAAATGTTTCCTTTCTAAAAGGTGGAGATAGGGCTAATTGTAACAATTCAGCCAATTTTAATGTTGAACATGAACATATTTCTGAAAGAATTTCCACAGTCCCTTCAGAATTTTTTGAACACCATTGTAAACAATGAAAAGATTATCTTTGACTTCAACTAGACTCAGTCCCTTGGGTCATATCATGACCATGAGCTATTTTATCTTTGTCAGGCCATTAATTAGTCTCCTATTCCTTTTGCCCTTCACTGGAGTTTGTTTGCCTAAGCACAGAACATTTTCCAGCATTATAGAATTATTACAGTACAGTATATGAGTTCAAAGCCTGTTTATGGTGCTTTTTTTTTAAAAAAAAAACAGCTTTATGTTCTAAAAAGTTTTGAATTACGCTTATAGAATGCATCATTAGGATGAATATCCCCTTACATGTTCATTTTATGGTAGTTTTCCTTTCAGCTGAAGTATGAGTAATACAGAAGTTCTAGAAATACAAAAAACAGACATAGGAACAACTAACAGGTTAATAATTGAAGTTAAGCTTAGAGTAAAACAAAACAGAGGCAGGATATCTCTGATGTTTATAAATCAGACAGGATCAGGTTATCTTCCAATAAAGTATACCGTAACATATGGTATATATTATATTCAAGGTCATGGAGGGAAGAAGAAGAAAGGATTATTCAAATTCACATGATTTAACAAAAAGTAAAATAAATGTATATGCATGTATGTCTAGGTGCATTTAATAATCAAGATAGGAAGAGAAAATATTATTTTGGCCAAAATACAAGAATATAAATGCTTACTTTGATTGTATAGTAGCTTCCTCTTCTATCAAAGTATGGATTTCTTGAGTGATTACTGAATAGTGTCAGTTTTACCTCTGGGTTCCCCTTTTCAAGAGGACTCCAACTGCCAGGAATAACTGATGAAATCTTTTCAGCTGTCACTCATTTTTATTTGGGAGTGATGACATCTGCTGTTATGAATTAGTTTAATGGCAGGGGGGAAAAAAACCCAAACCCACAGTCTCATTTTGTGAAGTCTACAATACACCAAGCGGAATGACCAGACAGTTACAGGGCACAAACTCTGAATGCCACATTTGATCTGTGCTATAATTTTTGGCAGGTGCTGCTGATGTCATAATTTGGCTTTGGAGAAACAGTTATTCTTTGACAAGTGCAGATCACTGGAACACAACTTCCACATGACTTGCAAGAATTCAGTATCATCCCCTCCAAGAAAATGGATAGATTTGAAGAGAACATGTTGAATAACACAGCTTGTTTCAGGATTGTGCTACTGAGTGACTGAGAGATAAATAGATTTCTTTTTCACCCCTTTTGAAGTGTTGGTCTGCAAGAGCACCTGATAGGTTACATGACAGGATTCCAGCTAAGCTGTTAATATGCTGAATAGTGCGGGAATCTGAACTCAGCCAGCTGTGAGCTGGAATCATAGTGTATATAATTTGTTACAGAATTTAGCACTTCCACTTCTTGGACAGATTCTTCCTTCCTCCACTGGTACCACTGGGGAACAGAAAAACACAGGGAAGTAAGGTGCTACTTACTCTGACAAAGGGAGACAAGACTGAGAGGGTCCTCCTGCTCTCAGCTATTATTGGCAAACCGACTGCATAACCCCTCTGATAATTTGGCAAGTTCCACCTTGAAATGAGTTATGTTTCTTACTCCAGGTATTTCCACTGTAAGGTTGCTCCAGAACTTTTCTGTGCAAAATACTATATGTTTTCTTCTAATTTACAACCTGAATTTATTCAAGAGACGATTTACCCTTCCCTTGGCTCCATGGTATGTACGGCAGAAGTCACCTCCCCTCTTCTTTCTTGTTTGGAAGATAAATCAGTTGAGGACTTTGGACTCTTCTCATACTCATTCTCTTGATAGGTATCATGGCCTTTCTTTGCAGTCTCATTGAACACGGGCAATGAGAACTGTATGTCATATTCCAGCTGCATACTAGTACCTTATATGTTTCCTTATTTTGTTTGGATATAACCATCTGAATCTAGAATCAGATTTATCTCTTCCAGGGCTGTGCCATGCTCATAAACACTCTCTAATCGATTAACGCACTCACCTAGTTCTCCTCTTATTTTTTTCCAACTGATAAGCTCCAGCTTATAACAGAAATTTTAATTAGGTCCTAAGTTCATGACCTGCCTGTTGTGCCACTTGCTCTATTTCAGCCCTTCAGGTCATCTGTTTCTTTTGTCTTTGAAATTCAGTCCCCTGTGTTGATGACAACTTTTGTGTCCTCAGGAAAACTTCTTTAACTCACTGCTTCATTTTGTGCCAAATGTCACCACTTAAAAAAGTAGTAAGACTGCTTCTAAAATAGCTCTGGAGGAATTCCTTTTTTAACTGTCTTGCAGGTAGGGAGCTTTTGCTAAAAGATGCTATCTGATTTTAGCCACTGCTTATTCACTTCAATGTCTTGGTTTTTTTTTTTTTTACAGCTTATCTAATATTTTTCCTGTGGCTCTATGTTAAATATTTTACTGTGGTTAACAGTTTATCTGGTCCACATGTATCTGCCCACATTTATCTTGGTCAAAGAGAAGCACTGGAGTAATGTGCCATGGCTGACTTTTGGCAAACCCACTTTATATTTATTTAATTTGCCTTCAGGTCTTTATTAAATTCTCACAAGTTTGTCTGAAAGCCTTAAATGGTGTAAAGTCAGACCAGTATCTCTATTTGAAATGTGACAGAATATGGCTCCACCTATAACACGGCAGGTTGTATTCCAGTTCTCTGTCAATGCCTGAAGTTTGGATGAGATTCACATGTAGAGGTAATATCTTTTCTTAGATCAGCTAGTATAAGCTGGGAAAAATGCACAAGGTCTGAAATAGAAGCAGCAAGCTTCAAGGCTAAATATCAGTTAGAAACAATTGTTCTAAGTTTAAATAGATAAACCTCAGTGAGACCATCAGAGAGAAAAGTTGGTTCCTCTGTAGGAAAGAGGAGAAGATAGTAAAGGAGAGGTAATAAAGTTTTCCTTATCTCTTACCATAAAGAGAAACAGGTTATTTATTGCTTGCTGGATGTAGTTAGTAGATGGGGAGAAAGGAAGAGAGAGGGAGATTGGAATGTGTCATTAAGTATCCCTATTGAGTCCATAGTTAGTTTAGATGAACAGCAAAATTAATTTTTCTACTAATAATTCAATAGGACACTCAGCACCACTACTGTTAGTGGAAGGTAGCCATGAAATGTAACATGAGGTTGGTAATTCACTGCTCCAGGACAGACTGCTCTGTCTGATAGCTGATCCTGGACCCTAGGCAAATGCCCAAGTCACTGATGATGGTGTCAGACTCTTACAGTTTCTCTTCTTGGAGCTGCTCCACTTTATATAAATAATGCAATACTCTGGGCTGGAGAGACAGAGTCAACAGCATGCTTGTTTAATCTGTATGACTCAGAGGAGGGTTTTGCACTTTCCCACATGTTGGATAGATTGCCTCACATTTTGGCTACTAGTTATTCTAAGGCGTGTTTTTTCATGTCAAGGGAGTTACTTGGAATTTCTTTTGAAAAATCATGATTTCACTACAGCCCTGACATAAAACAGATCTCAAAATCCTGCTTGTATTCTTGTGTTTGAAACTGCCCAAATTCAATGTATCTGAGAACTCACCCACAGTTCTGCTGCGTAATTTCAGTGGTGCCTAGTGGCAAGAAAGCGTAAGAAACTCTAGGCAGAGGACTAGGCCACTACAAGGCACACAAAGAAATAATCAGAGCTTTTTCATCTTTGTAATTAAAGTGGCTCTTTGATCTTTGTAATTAAAATGGCTGAGACTTGGCATGCAAGACTCAGTCTGATACTACATGGGGATCAACAATATAGTCTACTCTGGCCTTCTGGTAGCACAGAATTAATTGCATGAATATTATGTGGCTTTAGAAGTTGCACAGATTTACTCTATAGACTTGCCAGACAAATCAATATTTTGAGTAAATTATTTCAACTTTAAAAAGCATGTAGATACCACTATATGTTTGGAGGTTTATAGCCTAACCTGACAGTTTCACCTAAGAAGTTGACAAATCTACAGTGTACCTCTCCCAGTATGGTTCTGACAGTTGCTTTTGCTCATTTGTAATGATTTAGGGCTGTTAATAGGTCTCATATAGTGTTGTCTTGCACTGACATAAGCTTTGGTATAACTGATCATGTTTTGGATGTTGTATTACAGTGATTCACTTTGTTACCCTATCATCACCTTGTATTTTTTTTGCTAGTTGGTGCAGATGCCACCATTAATATGGGACTTTTTTTGCTTTACATGAACAAATGCAAGTGAACTGTGATTTATAACAGTGTATTTTGGAGTGTTTCCTTACTCTATTACTGTCAGGGCCTGGAGGACCTGCCCAGTCTCACCTGGGACCCACACCCCTGCCCAAGCACCCCATTTCAGCTCAAGCCCAGGAATCTGATTCCTGCCTGAGCTCTGTCAGACAAATTCCTGTCTCCAGCCCTGTCTCTCACTCTGCCCCTCGACAGACCTCAGACCTACAACGCAGAGCAGGCATGTGGCAAAAGTATTTAGTGACAGCATCATAGGTAGCTTGTCTCCGCACCTGTCTCCTGGATGTGCTTTAGACCTGTTTCATCTGCTCACCATTTCTGGGGCTGCCAATGGATGCTGTTATCAGCACTTGATGTAGGAACCTGCTTGGCCTGCCATTCTGAGATCCCACAGGAAGATGAATTCTTCGTGGCAAAGGCACTGCCTGTGCTGGGGTAACACTTGGCTCCAGGCTCATTCCCCTGTCATGGGGCAGCCCCGCTTTTGTTTCTACCTGACCATTATCAGGGATACAACTCCATAGGTGATAGCAATATAGGTGCATCAAAGATGGTGGAATACTGTCATTAAAACCAGGAAGGAGTGTGGAAGAAAAGACTGCCTTGCCTGCAGTTGGGGCCTCTCTAATCTCTGTGCAATTTTCTAAAAAATGCTCAAAAATACTAGTGCTGGCAGTACTACATTCTACCTTGTTGATGTGGAGTCTGTGCTACTAATAGCTACAGACAGTCACTAAACCATCTCCTATGTTGAGAAACCATGAATCCATCTCCCATGGCTGCCACCGGTGTTTGAGATGCGCTTATTTAAGTGACTCAGAACACCTTTGTTTCATGTGAATGACTGAAGGAATACCTTATTACTGTCAAGGACATTAAGAAGGTGGAGGACAGCTGGACACAAAATACTCCCCTAGCGGTTAGTTGATTCTGATATTGCATGTGGTCAGTTGTGTAGATACCTTTATCTAAACAAGGTACCTAAAAGTAGATTCCTAAAGCCAAGCAAATTTCCTTGCAGCGTCTGAGTTCACGACAAGAACACATGAATTGTGTTGCAAATATGAGAAGGTTGTCAGAGAGGGGAGAAATTGAGGCTGGGGAAGGTAGCACCTGTGAAGATTAGCTCCATTGCTAATTTGATGCAGATGAGCAACACGTGATGCCACAGAGCATGGAGATGGCAGTTACCCTTCCTACTGTAGTCTGACAACAGTGACTCTTGTCAATCTGTTACCAGTCAAACTGTGATTGGAAAACAATAATTGCTGGGATGATCCAGGGAGTACTTGAGTAATCGTAAGTTTCTCTGCCTCAAGTTATTTCTAAGTTATTTCTAATTACATAAATGGTTTATATTGAATTTTAAACAGATAGGCTTCTCTAGCTATGTTGATGCTGTCTATAAGATGCTTGTTTGCATTAGGTAACCAAGCCTTATCCTTCATTGAAAGGAAGAGAATTTGTTACAGACCATTGAAGATTTCAGTGGTCACTTAACTGCAGTGACCTCTGGATAGTCTAGCAGGCTGCAAAATGCCTATTTCTAGATGACCTTTAGAGGTCCCTTCCGACCCAAACTATTCTATGATTCTATGGTTCTATGATTCCATGATTCTATGATTCTTTCCTCAGTTATGTTTGGTCTTTGCACTTGACTACCTGAAGAGGAGGGTGCTCAGTCTCAGATTTTTGTTTGACTTCCATTTCCTTATCAGGACTATGTTTGTCTTTTGTGTATTGCACATTATTTTCAAGCATGAGGGAAGGAGACATCAAAAGGAATGAAGACCAAATTGCACTACTGCAGCTGGTTTCTGGTTTTTCCTGATACAAAGCTCATCCCAGCTTGCCGAGCCTACAGTACATGCTGTAAGCTCCCTTATGAAGGTTATGTTATGGATGCAAGATGCATGAAACAGGACAATGTGGAAGGTGCTGATGAGGTGTAGATGGTACTGCAGTCTTTCGATGGTCTGGGAAAGTGTTCTTATTGTCTTAACATTGTTCTTCTTGCTTTGCTACTTGGCAAACACAGCCACCAACTACTTATTCAAGACATCTCTGTAGCGTTCACTTGCTGAATCTTGTCTTACTGCCATGTCCTTCTTTTCTTTACTCCCAAGCTTTAACCTGTGTTGTGTGGATGTCTTCAGTTGTGTGGCTTTATCCAGCAGGGTCAAGCTTCCTTAAGCTTGAAAATCAGGGTGATGAATGTTTTCTCTGCAACTAGACAGAAAAACAGCCCACAGGATTTAAGGGTTCTTATTACCATCTTCCCTTCTGTGTCAGGGGACAATGACACTGTGTCAGTGGTAGGGTCTATTTGGATGCTCTCTGTGTGCACCAGAAAGGGAGACATAACATGGTGTCCTGGTTTCAGCAGGGATAGAGTTAATTTCCTTCCTAGTAGCTGGTACAGTGCTGGGTTTTGGATTTAGGGTGAGAACAATGTTGATAACACACCCATGTTTTAGTTGTTGCTAGGTAGTGCTTACACTAGCCAAGGACTTTCCAGCTTCCCATGCTCTACTGACTGAGAAGGCTGCAGGTGGACCAGAAGCTGGGAGGGGACACAGCCGGGACAGCTGACCCAAACCGGCCAAAGGGACATTCCATACCATATGACATCATGCTCAGCATATAAAGCTGGGGGGAAGAAGAAGGAAGAGGGGGGATGTTCGGATTCATGGCGTTTTGTCTTCCCAAGTAACCGTTACGCATGATGGAGCCCTGCTTTCCTGGAGATGGCTGAACACACCTGCCTGCTGATGGGAAGTAGTGAATGATTTCCCTGTTTTGCTTTGCTTGCGTGCGCAGCTTTTGCTTTACCTATTAAACTGTTTTTGTCTCAACCCACGAGTTTTCTCATTTTTACCCTTCTGATTCTCTCCCCCGTCCCACCTGGGGGGAGTGAGCGAGCGGCTGCGTGGTGCTTAGCTGCCGGCTGAGGTTAAACAGCAACATGGACAGTTCCCAGGGGAAACATGCCCAAGAGACTGCAAAAGTGAAAATACTGCAGTGTGTTGGTGCTGTGAATGATATCTCTGCACCCATGTAGACAGACATCATGCTGGGATGATGTGACGTTATTTCATCTGTATTGCTCCAGGTTGGCAAGCATGTCTCTCCAATGAAGTCAGCTGTATCATGTCACTGGTCCTGCATAAGCTAACTGAAGAAATGTAAGATTATTGGGCAAGAAAAGCAATCGGAGAAGCCTGATATCTTGAGAACTAGTATATGCTGTAATACTACCTGGATCTACAGCTTAAAGGAAGACTTGAAGGACTGACCAATGTGAAGGAAAAATCTAAGTACAGAAAATGTCCAGAATGGAAGACAACACAGGACCCCTATGTGAGAGAGGTTGCAGGGTCCAGAGAGGAACAGAAAGGATGTAATACCAAAAAAGAAATATTTGTGAAAAGTCCAATTGAAATTTGGCATGAACAGACATCGGGGGACCAACATAAAATCTACCAGTGCAAAATTAACCTGTCAAAAATTAACCTGTTTTGAATTAATCTGATTTTGCATTTAGAGTTTATAGTTGGTCAATGCTTTGCACTGTGGAATTGTATTACTGGAACTGGAAAGCTGGCTTCACTATTGCAAGGAAAAGTCACTTAGCAATGCTTGCCTAAGAAGCTGTATCAGGGTACCTAATTTGTTCAAAATACACTCTTAATAACTTAATAACTCTCCAAAGTAGCGAAGCAGTGGACAGATTATTATACCCGTAAAATCTGGGAAAATAGCCAGTGTAGATGAACCTATACTTCAGCTGACAGTGAGAAAGGAATTGTATAAGAACTGCTATTTCCCAAGTTGATGTTTTATTCAAATTAACATGTTCAGATCTACTAATTACACTTAACTTGCTAAGGAAGTAGTGCAGTGGCTTCCTTGTTTTTTTAATTAGTTCATCTACAAAAAAGAGTTTCTGTTAGTACTCCATTGAATTTTAAGCCAACTCTGCTTCATGGTATTTGCAACCTGTTCATGTTCTGATAACATTTCAGGAAATCCCTTTATGGACATGAACATTTAAATTTTAAATACTTTCTAAGAAATGAGTGAGCTATTCCCAACTCCATATTACTTATTGTACTGAGCCATTCCTTTGAATTGCTCCTTTAATGATTTATCATATCCTATCACATCAGGGCAGGAAGTTGTTCAGGACGCAAACCATCTTGTACATCACAGAATTTAGCATAATTAGTCCTTAGTCCTAAAGGGCTGCTTGGTCCCTGATATTCTATTGTAATACAAATAAACAATATTTCTGTTAATAAACTTTATTTATTTTTAATAGTAATTAAATATTAACCTGCTTTTAAATCTTTGTCTAGAAATATGTGTACTGCGTGGGCTCTTGGAGCATATCTTTTGGTTTAGCCTCACCTGAAAAAAGTGAGGGCAGTTGGGGAAATCACTTCAAAAGTGCCCTTTGGTTTCAAGCACCAGTGCTGAAGTATAAGCAACCTAAGTATATTTAAATTACTGTTTGTTATGGGCTAAGAAAGTGGATCCACACAATTAACATGAATCAGATTATGTATAGTAATTTACTGCCTGTAGCAATATGTTTATGTATCCAAGCTGTTGAGGCCCTTTTTTTTTTTTTTTTTTTTTTTTTTTAATACTAAACTGAGCTAATTCACATGGAAATATATAAGAACACAAATCATGCAAGAATATAGTCTTCTGACTAACAGTTAGTATTTATTTTTGCAAGGGAAACCTAGGACCAAAACCCCATTGCCTCAGACATTTTAAGTTAGACTGGGCAAAGCACTGCCAAGTGCACTGAGGAGTCAGAGTAAAATGGCAGGGAAGTGGATTAAATTACCTCATAGGTCTTTTCCATTTATGATTTTTATGGTTCTATATCCCTATATATTTGCCTGCTTTTAGGGGTTTTTCTGGGTTTTCGTTGTTTTTTTTTTGGTGACACATAGGCTAAAGTTAGGGAGACAAAATTCATTCTATGAGGTACAAAACTCAGTAATGGAAGGGTCAGCAATTTGTTTTTTTTTTTTTACTGTGTTCAGCATTTCACAATTGGGCAGGTGTAATATGCATTTTTTTTTTTATTTTTTGTTGTTCTTGAAGCTTCTTGAGATTTGATGAAGGAAAGCTCTGACCTGAAATGATGAGTCTGGCAATAGTAAGACCAATTGCAAACAAATGAAGACTCTGAAATGCCTGGGTCTGGGGAAAATTTGCCACTTTCAAAAAGCAGCTCTCCTAGGCAAACCTCCTGTACTTTCTATAACGGTATCGCACAGCTTTACTGTTACTCTGCCAGTTCTCATAATTTGCGTAGTTTGTATATGAGAGCCAGCTAATGCTTTTTCTTGAAAATGAGACCCATCTTAGCTAACATTGTCTGTGTACCTGGGTCCTAAATATTTTAAACACAGACACGGGCAATGTTGAAATTTCTGCTGGCAACAAAGCTCATTTTCTGGCCAGCTGTAAGTGACAAGAATCCCTTCTTTCTCCATGGCAAGGCCAAAGGGAGGCATATCGCAGTGGGGACTCTTACTTTTGGCTGCCATGCAAGCATCACAACATATCAAAAGCTTTCTATCCCTTTCTAAATAAGCAGTAGATGTCTCAAGCTAAAAAAAGATGATTTGTTCACTTTTGTGCCATGCCTTTGTTTTGACTGACCTTAAAATCTTAAAATGTTTCATTCTGGAGCTTCCTCCTAACATGTTCAAAACCTCTTAGGCTTCGTTTTTACTGTATTGCTCCTCCTTTCTAATTTTATTTGACATAATCTGTCAATGTCAGATGTGTTACTGACACCGCATTATGCACATTCAACACTTCCACACCCTGGATGCGGCTGCACGGGCTGAGGTGATGGCCACCACCATCCTGCCTCAGCTACTCATCACCTTCGCCACACTAGCAGCTAGCACCTCCTCTCCTGCTCTGCCAGATGCAATGCTGAAAGGAGTCCCTGAGCTCTTCATCCGGTGCAGCCTAGAGGTTTAGACAGTCCGAAGAGTAAGTCCCTGCTCATACAAATATTTTGATGGAAATGGTTTGAAGCGAGATCTCATGAGAAGCTCAGCTGGCAGGTTGAAGAGAGGAATGCTGAGGACTGTCACAGGGCCAGCTCACTGCAGCTAAAAACCACTTGTACCAGCCTGTACTATCTCAGACATGAAGGAGAACATAAGTCTGTTTTCCTAATGCTCTTATTTGCTCTCTCTGGTCACACTGACGAACTACATGTTGTGTTTCTCTATTCAAATGTTGTTTGGGTTTTGTCCCAGTTATAATTTACTTTAGAACAATACTTAACTCCAGGAATCTAGGAGGAAATGGAAAAAGTAACAAGTATTTTTAAGTGAGCAAAACATCGCCTGAAGGTGGTGGAAATAAAACCATTCACAAATATTTAAAAAGAACAAACATCCATCACGGCGATGGATGTTTCTTGGTGGGGAAAAGGCTAAGAGCATTTGCTACACTGGGTTTTGTGCAAATATGGATAATGCAGTGAGCACCCTGTTGTCAAAGCATCTTTAATTTAAATTAAGTGATAGCCTAAAGGCTGAGAATAAAGATGATATCAGTTATATCACAGTTGGACATGCTTTCCAAAAGGTATAGATAATGTCTAACAACATATTTAAGTGTTACCATCCACTGATTGTTTTTCAAGGGACAGATTGCTACTGAGAAGTTATGTCTTTATAAGTATAGGACAGATGATTTAGAAAAGTAAGGATTTTTGGAGAAATAAAAATATTTTGGCAACTATAAAACCAAAAATCAATGCTGGCCTTAGACTTTGGGAACTCCAGGGTCCTGGGCCCTGGATGATCAGCCCAATGAGCTTCCTTCAGTCTGCCAGCTGGTGTGTGAAAATGACTTCAACTTTGCCAGTCTTATTCATTTGTTTCTGGCTCCTAAAAACAGTGTTTTGCTTTGGATACCCTGTGGCTATTTTAAAGAATCTGTTTCCTTAAACTTCCATTGCGGGAAAAAAATTGCAGCAAAAGTAGAGAAATCTTTTTTTAGAAAAGATTTTTTAGAAAAGATATTTCCCACAAACAAGACATTTTAAATTTTGTTCTTTCTGCCTTCATTCTTCCTTTTCTGCATCTTTGGAGTATGCTATGAGTGCAAGGTTGTGGGCAGGGATGTGGACTTTAGGGTCTCCTGTTTTACAGCATAAGAGCTCCTCAGGTGGCAATGAATGTCAGTTTTTCAAAGTAATTTCCTTAGAGGTGGTCAAGAAATTTGTAAACTGTCCCAGAAGGGAAAGGTTCCAAGTATATTGGAAAGCATGTTGAAGATGATCTCAAGTTTTACTGAATCTTTCTATGTTTGGTTGTGAAATAATCAACTATAAGAACATCTTGATTTCAAGAAGTTAGCCTCAATGTTACCATTATGTATGGGTTGCTGTGTTACTTGTTATCTGAGGCTGTGTTGCTTGAAGTCCCTATTCTGTGGACTCTCTAGACCATAACCAGAGCCCCTAGGTTCTATTGTATATAGGATGAGTTATCTGACAACCTGGCAAGGTAGATATTTAGCTGGCCAACTTGGCAACAAAACTTACTTTTAAGGTGTCCTGAAGTGAACTGCCTTCATTATACTAAGAAACACACCCACAGGTCAAGAAGACCCTTGCCCAGGTGAAGACCCTTCCCCTGCGCAAGCGTAGTAACAGAAGAGAATGACATAGCAGATATTATAAGTATATGCAAATTACTAACCAATCATTGTAACTGGGAGTGTACTACTTTGTAATTCTTATGTATAAACGTAACGGTGATCTGGCCATAGGTGTGCTTGATTTGTGGAAATTCCACCTAGCACCCGGCGCCACAATAAAGAATGCCTGCTTTCTAAAACTCCAAAATTGAGTCCTAGAGAGTTTTTCATCTGCAGACTTACGGTAACAAGCACAGATAGAAAAAACCAAAAAATATCAAAGGAAATTAAATGAGTAGGTATATTGGGGAGAAAAGAGGAAAAAAACACCCCACATTCTAATAAGTTAGTGCAATTTTGTTTAGTTAAGAATTATATTTCTGTTGAGATGTTACATCCAGGTTAGTTTAAAATTAGATCTGAATCTAGTTATGTTCTGCCCAGCCTACTTTAAATGTGGTAATTGTCCTTTATAATCAAGCTATTAGAATGACATTAAAATGTAATCCTCAGGAACAACATAGTAATTTATCAAATGTTGCGTTAGCCTGCCTGACATTTTAATTTACAAGCTTTTTATTATTAGTTTGGTCTCTCAGTTATTAATTGCTTGAAAAACATGTCATTTTTCATGTCTTATATAAACAAATACAAGAAAAGGGGTCAAATTTTAATCTTGGTGAAACCAGCATAAATCAAAGATAACTGCACTAAGTCAGTGAAGAGTTACCCCCGTATAAGAGAGAAAGATGTCTCCTCTCATATCTAAGCAAACACAAATGAACATTTGCTTCAAGCATTGTGTAAGAAAGACATAATTTCTTTACTTGGATTAAAAAAAAATTAGGCTGGGTTTCTTTTGACAGCAAAAGAGACTCTTTTTTTCTCTTTTGTTTCTTCAGCAGTAAAATCATATAAAGCATCATGCAATTTCTCAGCTGTTGTGTTTCTTGCAGTCAGGCTATGTCTTGAAATGTTTCCTGTAAGGACTTGGATGTCAGTTTCTGAAGCCTATAAATAAGGACTTCTTGAGCAGAACAACGACATAAAATCACCTTCTGCTCCCATTGGAAAAGCACTGGACTTGTGCTTGTTTATGAGCTGGTATGTATGGCACATATATTTATTTTATTGAAAAATAATAATTATGAGTTTTAGCTGAGAAAACCTGGCATTGACATAATGCTTATTATAATTTTATTTCATTGTTAGGACAGTGATTACCAGACTGCTTAATAATTTGCAAGCTGTACGTGAACAAATTCACAAAAATCCTCCTGTGAAATTGTCAATGTTGAAAGTAAAATGTTGAGCACATACAACCAGCTGACCTGAAAAGCACAGTACTGTACATCAAATCAAAACTTGCCCTTTACATTCACATCTCAAGCAATAAACCTAAAAAAAGTGATAAGCTAACAGTGTGGAGGTGATATCAGAGGAGATGTGATTTTTTTTTTAGAAATTTGGAGAAAACAAGAGTGGCACAGCTATCAGTAGTGGAAGCATGAGGAATGCTCTGCTTATGTACAAAGTTTTCTACTTGCAGACCTTGCAGCATTTTATTTGGAATATAAGTGTTAATGTTTTCATTTTGTAGATGGGAAGAATGAGACTTTGAGGAGTAAAGTGATTTGTTCAAAACAACTCTATAGCTGATGTAGGAATCCATTTATTAAATAACTGCAGTGAACCTGCCCTATCCTATACTTACACTGGAGATTGAGACAGAAACTTTTGCTGAATTATTCACTTCCTCCACATCTCCTTTTTCATCTTAATATGCTTTCTTTGGGCCACTCTTGGGCATGAACAAATGCTGGGATAAAATCTGTTGTTGTGATGTTTCTAATGCACGAAAAATCAGGAAGCCTCAGAAACCTTTCATATTCTGCTCTTGCCATAGAAGTTCAGTAGCCCTGTAAATAAGGCTAATGTGTCTGTGTCACCAGTGAGTAATAACTTTTCTCTCTGTTTCTTTTTCTATCTTTTAATCTCATTCAGCCTACTATTTTCTGAATTGCCATAATTAGACTTTGATAACCTATTTTTAAGAGAGAGGAAAAAAAACATTTCAGCATAGTATCTGACTGCCTTCACAGCCTTTAATGTGGATTATAGAGAATGGTCGTGTGTGTTATGAAAGCAACCTTATTTCTGCTCTACTGTGGGAAGTCAGGGCATGAAAGAACTGCCATATTATCACCACTCTATATCTTCTACAGACATAGCATAAGAAGTTACTGGCTTGCCCTGTATTTTTTTCTTAGCGTGTTCTCACATTTGTACTCTGTCTTTTTTCTTGCTATCCTTTATTTCTGGACAGTGTTCAAGATCTTACTCCAAATAACCCAGTGAAAGACATTGACTTAATCTGTTAAAAATTCCTGATGGGACCTGACTTAATTCCAGGCAAAATCTGCACGTTTTGCATTTGTTTTGTGACAGTTTATTTATGTCTGATGTCCACAAGTCTACAGTTCATCTATTGTCTACATATTTTTTTTGTTTTTCTTGGTTTTCTTTGTAAGTATATCTCCACCAGACTTCTCCTAAGCAAGTAAGAGCTTCTTAAAGACCCAACCCTAAATCTGTAGGACTAGCAGGACCCAACATTATATTTTATT
The DNA here is from genome assembly GCF_000699105.1 of Pygoscelis adeliae. Taxonomy (NCBI): domain Eukaryota; kingdom Metazoa; phylum Chordata; class Aves; order Sphenisciformes; family Spheniscidae; genus Pygoscelis; species Pygoscelis adeliae. The sequence goes on from NW_008825114.1 coordinate 15,334,156, forward strand.
GTGATTGAAATTCCTCGTTCAGTCCAGATTCAATGGCATGGTACTATCTGAACATGTCAATGAATTTGGTCTGAATGTTATAAAAAATGCGAAACTCTCTCTTGTGGATTTCCTGGACCGGTCCAAATCCTGTATCACTTCCCACCATAGGCAGGAGATACTCATCTTCCTTTTCTTCGGAAGAGGAGTTTCTAGGATTTGGAAACAAGGATAGAAAGCTGTACATGCTGGAAGGTATCTGAGCAGTGGGGATGGAAGAGAATGGGAACAAGGAGATGGAGGAAAACAAAACCATGAAAGTGGAAAAAGTGAAGTGAGTGTTTTATTTATATACCCTGAGTAGCCCATGTGTGGCTTGGAAAGTCTATGTTCCCTGCTCCTCTGCTTCGAGCTGGTTTTCAGACTTACTATAAATGACCGAACAGGCAGTTTTAATTATAGTAATACATGACAACAGAAATGAATCCTCATGGTTAGCAGGTCATAAGACTGCATCACAGTCCTCAGGGACTGAGACGGCAAGGACTCAAATGCTTGTAAATAGTGCAGGTGTTGAAAACCAATATGAGGTTATATAATGTCTTGACCAGAGAAACGCCAACACATGTCTTGCAGCGTTGTGGTGTGTGACAGTAGATTTCTGGTGGCAATCTATGGGCAGGGAAAAAGGTCTTTGATCTCGCTACAGTTGGCAAACTTTACATTTCATATTCACTCATCACCATCTCAGGATGTGCTAGTTTTCAGTCAGAAGTGATAAGACTGAGAAAAAGTGGCCAACTGTGCTGCTAGTTTTTTAAGAATAGATCCACACAGTTTATGTGAATAAATTTTAGCCCATTATATGTGAAATATTACTGTTATTAGTTTCAATTTTTTAATTATTCTTGTGTGACTAGGGATCTAAGTCCCACCACTCTGTATCTACTGTTTAACTGAGTGACCAAAGCTTGACAGGAGAGCAGAAAAAATTATGAATAGCTAATGATAAAGACCATCAGTCAAAGATAATTGGTATAAATATAGTGGCATTTCTGTGATTGAGAAGTAATCCATTGTCATATGTCCATGAAGACAAAAGATGGGTGCCAAAAAACTGTGACATAGGTTAATACCATTTCTCTGAACAGATTTTTGTACTACATTTTGTAATTTTTGTTCGGTGTTGACATCTATGTTTAAAGCTGAATTTGTTCTCTTGTCTAGTCAAACTTGCTGTATTATGTAAGGTGATCCTTGGGACTCAATTTGGGCATAAGAAATACCAGATTTTATGAGGTGTTTGAAAAGATATGCAACTCTTTCAGGGCAAGATTTTCAGGAACATTTTTCTGTTTTGTTTTTGGTTTACTTTTCTGAAAGAATTTGTGTTTCTGCAGTGCTACAGAAATATTACTTTTATAATTGCTCACTCAAGCCTCCGAAATGTTACAATAATGTAATTTCAAGTCAAATGATAAGACGTTCCAGTTAAACCGCACTGTTGCTGTGAGCTGTACTCAGGTTCCTTTGTAATCCAGATTTATTGCCTCCTTATTCTCAGCAAGTGTGAGCAAACATGAAATAGTTTTCTGTAATTATATAAAAAAGAAATATAAGCAATGTTTCAAAACCTTCTATGAGATGGCAAGGTCAGCCATATGCCACTGAATAATTTCCTGAGCATCTGTTCATTCTGGCTATCGCAGTGTCCAACAGTGCAGATATGGTATAAATAACGACGACAGTACCATTTACTGGGGTCTAAACCTGCAACTGTACACTTTGCAAAAGTCC
>NW_008825114.1:15336917-15343166 GCF_000699105.1 Pygoscelis adeliae
ATGGAGTTTTGAACATGCAATTTTGTGGGGCTGGGCTGTGATTTTAGGCCGATCATAAAAATCAGTATCCTGCTTGACCTTCACTACAACAATGTGCAAGTACAGCCTGAAATCAGACATGTAGCTACACAAAGGGAAACACAAAGAGTTCGTATATCCCGGCACAGGGAATTAGCTGTCCTTTTCATAGTTGGACTTTGCAGAAGACGGGGGTTTGAAATGTGATGGGCTGCAACACTTGACAGCTGTTGACTGGTGCACAATAAAAATCTGATAGGAGACCTCACTTCTAAGTGTGGCTTCTCAAATGACTTTCACAGGTTGCTTTTAATGTTAAGTTCATGAAGGACATCAAGAAACCAAAGACCTGTTAGTTCACAACCCCTATTCACAGAAGAAAGAGTCACAGATTGTATCCCATGGTGACACTATTTTTTTGTTGAAATTGCTACTGTTTCGTGGTATGTCAGGTGGGAGACATTATCTTGATAGCTTTTTTGGTGACAGCACCAATGTATGTTCTCATACAAATACACATTTTTATAACTTCGTGAGAAGGGCCTGAGTTGGCCAGAAAGACTTGGTCCCTATTCAGGTTGTTTGTGGCTTCCTTCGGCTTCCTAGCAGCTGTTCCTATGTCCCTCCAGGAGAGGGAAACTCTCTGCATACAACAACAGCACACAGACCTTGAGTACAACTGTCAACAACTGCCTTCCTAACCAGAGACTGTGTCTCTGAAGCTCTCTCAGCAGATAAGACTCAGAGCAGGGCTAGTTAATGTCTTCTGAAGGCTGTAATTTTCCAAGGTCAATTTAGTGGTGTGTCTGTTCCAGACTCACTGCGCAAACCGGGTGCTTCGGGATACCTCTCTGGCCAAAAATTATGGTAACATGCTGCAACAGCTCCACTAGAGAACGCAGGAGCCGGCACGGGTCTGGGTTGTTGGCAAGGCACACACAGATGTATTTGTGGTCCAAATCCAGATCTGAGCCTGTTGTTTGTTTAGTCCTGTGCTGGAGCATGACAAACTGCACAGGCAAAATGGGCTCAGTGCTTCTCTGAGAGAGAAGGAGGATAGGGCCTATTGTTTCCAGCTGAGGAGACAGGCCTTTAATTATGTTGTGGTGAAATTTGCCTTTTCTCACAGTTTCATAAAGAAGTGCAGAGAGAAAAAAATTAAGAATAAGAGAAATTGAAAAGTCCTCTGTATTTCAATATAACTAATACTTAAAGTAAGGTAATGAATAGAAAAAAGCTGTGTTTTGAAAGAATAAGAAAAGTCACCGGGGTAATTGCATTGTTAATGAGTACCAGTTGTAATGAATAGATTTCATCAGAAAAGCAGAAGTACAAATATTTGCTGTCTTTTGACTGATACTTCCCAATCTTGTGCACTCCTGTCCCATCCCCTTCTGTTGCCTAATAAAAACTAACAATCACTTCCATGATGGGATAATGTGTACAGTAGGATAATATGTTTAATTTAGTTTAATTGTGACTAAGGTAAGTAACATTTTTTCTCTCTGACAGCTCTGATTCTCCTTTTGTGATGAGAGAGATATCAGAATTAAACTGGACTCCATTGAACTGCTCTTCCCACATTTACATGTAATGAACACTGAGAATTAGTGTTCCAGTTGCTTTCTCATTTTTATTTATTTGTACATCGATAAGAAAAAATGTGCATGAAATGTATACCCTTAAGTCCTTAAACCTTACCAGGGAAAAAAAAAATTGGGTGTTAAAAAGGATTAACACAACTTTCTGCTATGATCTTAACTACATGTCAGTGTAGTTACCTATCTTACAACAAGGTAAGACACAGATGGCCAGCTAGGTTTTTACGGGATGCCTTATGGGTTGTTTTTTTTAGCCTGGCGCAATGCCAATTAGGTCAATCAGATTGGGGATATTGCTACATGTTTATGTAGGTGGGGGCAGGAAGTGTAGAGCCAGGTATTGTCAGCAGAGTTAATTGAGTGCAGCTCAATTGCTTCTGAAAAGTTGGCTGAAAACAGAACTTGTCCCACGTATACATAGCACTTATTTGTCCCAGATTAGGCTGGGTGGGAAAAAAATCCATTTCTGAACTCTTGATGACTTCTTTGTCTTTTCTTGAAAGAATGAAAGTATTTTAATCAGGTTGCCCTAATAGAGGAAAAGACAAAAACTCTTACGGGCTATGGGAACAGGACAATCTTTGAAGAAAATGTTGGTTAAGATATTTTTAATCTCCTTCCATTACATCAGCTCCATCATGATCAGCTAACAAGTTTTTAAGCAAAATTTCTGTAGTCCACATCAGGAGTAAAATGTCTACTGTTGTGCTAGATAGAACTGTACCTGAATCCATTTTCCCTGCTGTAGGCAATGGCTAAGTTACTGGTGGTCTGTACAAGAGCAGTTATGTGACTAAAATTCCCAGCATAGGAAAGAGTTATGAAAAAGCAACTATTGCTTGTGCAACAGATCCCACCTGGGTATGAACATATGTTGTTTTTCATACACCGACCTCACTGATTGTATACAGGCTGGCAAACACGGAGCTCTTTTGTGTGTAGAAGTGTATTGTGAGATATGGTACCAAATAAGGTTACCTTGAACTTCCTGTGTTAGGATAGGCAAAGACCCCTTATTATTCCTTTGATTCCCCTCTGGAAAAAAAAAAAAACAAAACAACAAACCAAAACCTGCTCTTGGGAGTAAAGAAATCAGTCACTCAATATGGTGAGAATTAATGAAACCAACCAGGACCCAAGGATGTTGTGTGTATTATATATAATAAATATTAATATTATGAATCCTACTGCAGTGATCTATGTATCATTGTTGAAGATGATCTTAAGTTTTACTGAATCTTTAGGTTATGAAATAATCAGCTATAAGAACATTTTGATTTTAATAAGTTAGCTCTTATGGTAGCGTTATGTAGAGGTTGCTGTGTTACTTATTATTTGAGGCTGTGTTGCTTGAAGTCCCTATTCTCTATTCTCTGGACTCTCTAAACCATAACCAGAGCCTCTAGGTTCTATTGTTTATGGGATGAATTATTTGACAACCTGGCAAGGTAAATATCTAGTTGGCCAACTTGGCAACAAAACCTACTTTTAAGGTGTCCTGAAGTGAACTGCCTTCATTATAATACTAAAAAACACACCCACAGGTCAAGAAGACCCTTGCCCAGGTGAAGACCCTTCCCCCGTGCAAGCGTAGTAACAGAAGAGAATGACACAGCAGATATTATAATTATATGTAAATCATTAACCAATCATTGTAACTGGGAGTGTACTACCTTATAATTTTTGTGTATAAATGTAACGGTGATCTAGCCATAGGTGTGCTTGATTTGTGGAAATTCCACCTTGCACCCGGCGCCGTAATAAAGAATGCCTGCTTTCTAAAACTCCAAAATTGAGTCTTAGAGAGTTCTTTATCTGCCGATTTACGGTAACATCATAAGCAGCTTCCTAAGATTGATAGAAAGATCATTTTTTAATTCAATTGGTGCTAGTTTTAAAGACATCAGGCTTAATAAATAAATGACAATAAACCATCATTGAACATGTATTTTAGCATTTGGCTTCAATGATGTGCTAGCTCTGTTGTGATGGGCATAGGTATAAATCTGCTCAACAATAGTCCCAGACTCTTCCCTAGAGGAAAAAAACATGAAAAGTGGAAATGAGATTGAATTTTGTGATTCTTTCTGCCCCATTTTTAGTTTCAAACACGGGCTCAGTTAGTTACTTATCAGAACTGAAAAGGCCCTGAGTGTGCACATTGAAAATAAAGACATCTTTATTTTAAGGTGTTAATACTTCTCATGTGAATTTTCCAGCTCTGCTGAAATAAAAAAGTATAACTGAGAAGAGGCCCCAAGAAAGAAAATCAATAATGCTATTTTTGTTTTTGAAAGGAAGTTTTGATTTCTCAAAGTTTCGCTACTCTCTATTACCTGGTTAAACAAGTTGTTTTCTACATAAATTACATGTTGGAAATTCAGTTTCAAAATTCTGACAAGCATTACTACTGTATGCTTATCGTTTTTAAGAAATGGAACAAGCTAAATGGTTGAATTAGTTTTGAAATAAGAATTTAGTTACTATTGCCATGTGTAAATACAAAGGTGAAATACACACCTAAAATCCCAATAAATATTGAAGACGCAAACTTTAAAAACCATGATTCAAAAGAAATCTTTCTCTTGAAAAAAACCTGAAACCAAGTCACAAAACCAACAAAACCCCACCACCCCCAAACAACTTTACACATAACACTATGAAAACGGTTTATGTTTATCTTTTCAGTAGGTGAAATAGGCAATTAACAATAAGTTATAAAGATAACAAGTGTACGAAGAAGTTTTTTTCTTCCACTGGAATAACTGATCTTTCAGTACTAAACAATATGTCAATTGTTAGATGTAATAAGGCTATCTCAAGATGCAGAAAAGTGGGTTTTTTTGCATCTTTCTTTCAGTTTCCAGGAAACGTGCCATCCCTCCGGTGCTGTAGCCCTTCCTTTCATGCAGCTGTGGGGAAGGTGGACAGGGAGGTACCCTGCAATCCTCCCACCACAGGCAGACAATCAGTCAGGTCTGGAGCTGCCAGCTACCTGAAGCTCCATATTCGAACTGTTTTGTCAGTCAGGCTACCACTGTTTTCCTTAGAGAAGCTGCCAAAGCAGTGGGAACAGGGTTGGCACAGTAAGGAGGTAGGCTTTATGCTGAAGGCTCAGTCCTTCAGACCTGGGTCCAACCTGCATCCAGTCAGGCAGATTTTCTTTTGTAAGACCTGAACAAACAAAAAACTTCCGTTTAAATAGCTTTAAATTAAGCAGAAACAAGAATGATTTGCCTGGGTTGTTTCAAGTTCTTCATTGCTCTAAACTACTTCCTTTCAGCCTTCCCAGAATCTACTTCAGCTGAACAGGCTGTGATGGAGGGTCCTTAAAGACAGTGTTCACAGTTTTGAAAGAGCGGCAAACAGCAGCACTCAGAACGTTTAAGAAATGACTGATGAGACTTTATGGTGCTTAGGAGAGAAAATATCTGAGTATTCATATGTAAATCTCAGATATTCACCAGAATGTTGCTTTTTAAGTGCTGCCATATTTTTCTTTGCAAGTGCATATAGAGTAAGTAGCTGGAGGTAATGTTCCCTCTAGAGACTCAGAAATTTGTTTTAATGTGAAACAAAAATGTCAGAGTACTAAAGCTCTCAGTCTTTTTCTTCCTTTGCAAGGAAAGTCCTCAAGGGAACACGGATAGAAAAATTCATTCTGAAGAAATTAACAAAATCCAATTAACCTGGTAAAACCATTAAGTAAATTAGCAAATTTGGTAATCAGAATGTTGTCCTTTTTTGTTTGCTTAATTCTAGCATTAATAGCTTAATGTGATAAATGTTTAACAAAGAAAAGCCCTCTCTTTTGTCACACACAAACATAGATAAGTTCATGCATTTAGAAGACTTTTGTTTAAATTGAAGAGCCTCTGAAAGAAGTTCACCACATAGTTGCTCATGAATCAAATTTGATCAACATCACCTTGTTTGGATATAGAATGCGAATGTTTTAGTATTTTAGTATATTGTGTGTATATATACACTATGTACATTGGTAAATATAAATAACTGTGCATTCATATCTCTGCATGTGTACATATTTTTTTTTCATATGTATATGTGTATGCATGCACACACATATACTCATCAGATGTCTTCTTAAGTTTCTGGTAGGTCAGATAAATTAGAATCACTCACCACTGGAAGTAGGAAAATTGAAGCGGTGTTCTCCATTTACTTTCCCACAAATGGTAAGTTCCACACTTTGGACAAACCTACAAACTCCAGATATTATTTATCCAAACGTTTCAAGCTTCACATTGAATTTAATGTGGAAAAAACCCCAGAACAATCCACTAACAAACCCCCAAACCTCTACTTCTTTCTGAAGCTAACACCGTAAATAGAAACTATATAAGCAGTGTCCCGCCTGTACCTCAAATCTGGATCTAAAGGAGTCATTGTAGGGCAGAAGAGACTGCACTTGTTTTTCAAGACTCCCTCTACTACTGTGATGGGTCAAATGTCATTGTTCCTAATGTAGAAAAGATCTGGCAACTGGTAAAACCTAAGGTAACTAGTGACAGGCTGGGCTCTAGTGGGGCTGTGGCGGGCTAGCAGAGCCTGTCCTCGCATCCCCAGGAAGCTTTCTCCCAGCCATACCCAACAACCCCCAACCCCGCCT
>NW_008825114.1:15343236-15380996 GCF_000699105.1 Pygoscelis adeliae
AATTATGATTTTCCATCACATTGGTGATCAGGGTCATGAGAACCTGGTTATGGTCAGGGGGGGAAGTATCGCTAGATGCCTAGGCGCATTTAACACTGATGCAGCTGAAAGGGATCACCACAGACAGTTTGCCATTGTTTTAGGCAGCTGAATTGACTCAGCGATACTCAGAGGCTTGAATAACAAGCATGGACGGCTGGGTGCTGGTTTAAGGACTCCCATCATACAGGGCATCCTGTGTCTCTTACCACAGCCATCTCTCAGGCCATGGGGAAAACAGTGAAGGACCCTATGGACACACTGGCAGAGCAGGCAGCCATCCTTGGTCTACTCCCCATGCCTCACCGTGCCACAGAATCTGCGATGTTAGGAAATAACAGCAATAATAAAAAAAAGCCTAGGAAGTGGAATTACATGTCTTGAAAGTAAGCTTGTTACTATTTCTGGGAAAAAATTCCACTCCACATTTTGCTCACCCAATATGTTTATCACATTCACAGTGTTTACCAGTAAAATACTTCGGACACATGCAGAAAGTCCCCAGGAAACAGATTCCTCCATTTTGGCAGCAGTTTCTGTTCAGCCCATGGGCTACAGTCAGAAATAAGAAGTTATTGCAGGAAATTTGCTGAGCAATTAAGGCACCCACTTTAGCTGCAGACAGCCGGGCCACCAGTTTAAGCCTGATGCTTTTAAAATTTGCTTTGTTTGCCTATTGCAAAGACTCTGCACAGTTATCCTGACCTGTTAGGAGATTCAAAAGGTCAAAGACTAAATTAAGCAGCATCCTCATAAGTTCTAATTACTCTTTCAGTAACAGATACAATTGCCTTCAGGCTTTTGTTTTTGTTCCTGTGCTTAATCAGAGATTAAAGTTTGTGGAGGCACTCAGTTGAGGACTTGACCTTTCATATGTTCTTTAAAAACATAGTGAGTATTTTCTTTGATCCAGTTTTCTGGCTACGAAGTCTGGAAAAGACATGCAAACCCTGGTGTCCAAACAGGTGACTACAACTCTCAGTTAGACTATTTCTGGGCTAGACGGGTCTGGATTCTTAATAAAAGGGAGTGGGTAGGCAGGTGGCACCAAGAAGAAAACTCTTTACTAGTGTGTATTTTCAGAGATATTTTGGAAGACATTTCTGGATAATGAAGAGCAGGAAGTGTCATATGTATCTAGTGAGCAGGCACTGCACATATAGCTGCAGCTGAAGCTGGTAACACACCTCTTACATCAAGTATAAAAGTATCAGTTCTTTATACCCTTCATGGGAGCTGGGGGGAAACGTTAGGAAACATAAAAGGAAATAGCTCTCTCTGAATCAGGGCAATAGCTTTCAGCATGGATCCCTTCGTATTCCCATGGCAAATAAAGTGCTTCAACTTTGTTAATAGCACTGAGAGCAGGTGAAGGGAGGCAGCTCTATTACTGCCATTTTCTTTTTTTCTCTAGAAATTTAGAATTAAAAATGTAGAATTTTAAAAATTCTCTTCTCCCCAAGTGAGGGGAAGAAGAGAATTTATAGGCGGTGATAACCAGTGCTGCTGATACATATCCCAAGGCACTGACCGAGGGTGTCTGAGATTGGCCTTCTGGGCCAATGAAACACAGGGAGTTGTTCTTTACATGATGGCTTCTTGAGCTTGAAACTGCTCTCACATCTCAAAATTGGGAGCATGAGGTGAAACATGTTTTTCTGATCACATACTATCCAGTGTTTAACTGGCACACAACCTGAAGTTGTTGCACCTCCCTGAAAGGGGGAGGATTTGGCACAAGCTTCTGAACTTACCTCTACATATGCTTCCTTTTTTCTAAACGAAATCATCAGTCCTTTATAGCTTTCTGCACCAATTAACAAAAGTAATGAAATGGTGATGCGTCACTTCCCATTTCTCCATAGGACCAACATCTTTCAAGTATTTAGATGGATATTTTAGCAGGCATTTGTGATGTCTTCAGGAGCCCAGAAGAGTGCATTTGTGTTCATGAAAGGGCCTAACTGTGTTGTCGATGGCTGCCTGCATAGTTACCAGGCCTCACAGCTTCCAGGACTCCCTGCTATTTGCTAAAGAAACCACACTGTGATGTAAAGGTCCTTTGCACGAAGTCTGCATGTTTTCATTAACATGTAGGGCTTTTGTTTGTCTGTTTTTAACTAATATAGCTATCAGTATGTACCAACACCTTTTGTGCATTTTATTGTGCATTTAAAAGATGGTAACATAAAGTATCCTCTGGAAAGCAGACTATTATGTGACCTTCATGCCCTTTTTACCCCTCTAGAAATATCTTCACAGCGGACATGAAAATCAGTTATATCCTCGTGTGATGAACAACTTACCATGTGCTAACCCAATGAAAGTTAAGACGTCAGAAGGGTTTCTCCTTTTCCCTTGGAACTGAGATTATTAATTTCCTTAAAAGATTTTAAAGACGTGCTCTGATTTTCCTGGTTTGGGAAGTTGTTACAGTTTTCCCCTTCACACCCTTTAAACATATAAATTAAAAAAAGGGCAGTGACTTTCTTGGGAACAACTAAAACACATAATTAACATATGACACTACTTAGAAAAATTGACAGCATAAAATTATTTCTTATAAAAGTAATGAGCATAAAAGCTGTAATTTTAGGAAGTGATAGAGAAGCTGATGTGTGTTTTGTATCCTATGTTAGCTATTTCTCTGCTTCACAGTTCAATCCAGTGTTATTACATGGGTTCAGGAGGTGGTGGAATGGTAAAATAAAAAACACTGGAATGTTTGAAATGTTAATTTTGTTATTTACATGAAGAGTAACAAGGGATCAGGGCACATACTGTGGGTCCTGAACGGGCAACAGATAGACCCTATAACCAGATCCTGCTCGCTCTGAAACTCCATGTGGATGTCCTGCATCCTTCATCATGCAACAGAGCCTGGCTCACTGAAGAAGCCAAAGAGAGCAACAGTGCAGAAAACCCTAAACCTACAAACTTAAGGGTAATGTCACTCACAAGAGTAACCCCATTCATGCATGAAGAGGTCTGAAAGCTGAGACTATGAGACAGTAGTTCTTTTAATGCTAGTTATTTACAGGAGGAGGAAGGAACAGTCTTTAGTATTTTGTTTGCTTGATAGAACCACCGTCTATTAAAAAACCTCAAGAAATAAAGGTTGTGTCTTACCAGTTTCAAACTGGAGCACTTGTAAAGGTGGTGACATACTTAAAAGAAATCTGCAATGCAAAGATAAAGATACATGAATAATGCATTCACAAAAAACTTACTAAATTATAGCATGAAGTTAATGAAACGTAGTTATAACTATAATTTTGGAATGTATAAGGGGAAGGTGTTGAAGATGATCTTAAGTTTTATTGAATCTTTAGGTTATGAAATAATCAGCCATAAGAACAATTTGATTTTAATAAGTTAGCCTTTTGAACCGCCGTATCCAGCTGGTGGAGAAGGAGCTGGACCGAGCCCAGGAGCGCCTGGCTACCGCCCTGCAGAAGCTGGAGGAGGCTGAGAAGGCGGTTGAGAGCGAGAGAGGCATCGAGAACAGAACCTTCTGAACTCTCTAAACCATAACCAGAGCTCCTAGATATGGGATGAATTATTTGACAACCTGGCAAGGTAGATATCTAGCTGGCCAACTTGGCAACAGAACCTACTTTTAAGGTGTCCTGAAGTGAACTGCCTTCATTATAACACTAAAAAACACACCCACAGGTCAAGAAGACCCTTGCCCAGGTGAAGACCCTTCCCCCGCGCAAGCGTAGTAACAGAAGAGAATGACATAACCAATATTAAAATTATATGTAAATCACTAACCAATCATTGTAACTGGGAGTGTACTACCTTATAATTTTTGTGTATAAATGTAACGGTGATCTCGACATAGGTGTGCTTGATTTGTGGAAATTCCACCTTGCACCCGGCGCCGCAATAAAGAATGCCTGCTTTCTAAAACTCCAAAATTGAGTCTTAGAGAGTTCTTCATTTGCCGATTTACGGTAACAAAGGGAAGTAAGCCATTGTCCAGGTACAACACAAGTCTTATGGGAGAAGCGATGCCACCCAGTTTTAAGTAACTACTAGAAAAAGAAGTGTGAAAGGTACAAAATACAAGAATCTACTAAACAAAATTGATAGATTTAATTTTTTTTTTCTGTAAGCAGGAGCAGCATTTTAAAGACTGCACTTGTATTATTAAAAAAATATATATTTTCTTACCTAAAAATCTTCACATTTTTTCTCTCTGGTCTGCCTGTATTTCACTCCTTTCTTTGCACATGAAATTCCTCTGCTATAACTTTACACTGCTAGGTACACAAAAGGAAATATTTTGACAGGGAAGTTTTGGTGAAATATAGAAATGAAAGTAAAGCCAATCCTGTGCTTATCATCCAAGAAAAAATTGGTGTACTTCACTCTCTGAGCTTTAAGTGTACTCCCTGCAGCAAGTCATTTACAGACGATCAACACCTTTCTATTCTCTCCTCCCATTTCCCTACTTGACCCCTCTTCATTAACCCAGCAATTTGCAATGGCATTGGGTGGTGGATTAATCACAGGACCTGCTCTAAAATGCTTTCTGGGGGCAACAGAGCTAAAGATAAATTCAATTTCCTACATGAAGGCCTCGTTCTTTTTTCTCTTTTTTGTTTTCTCTTGTCTTAAAAAGTAATATTGCCATGACTCAGGTCTGATTAATGACATAAATATAGAGCTATATGGTCAACATACCATAATCCCTAGAAGAAATCAGGAATTGATCTGAAAAGTAATATTTTAAACTTGATTCCATTTTAATAATTTATTTTTTCTATTTAGCTTTTTGGTTTAGAGTATATTTTTAATGTTACATACAGTATTTTAAAAATTGGTTTATTTTAGCTTGACAATATTAGGGTCTCAATGTTACTGTCCTGGGAGGTGAGAAAAGGAATTTTGAACGTAGCCTGTTGTGACCCAATCTAAACCAAAAATACATTATGTGCCAGAATTTGCCTTGCTTTAACTAAAGAAAAGCCGCTAAACTGGTGCAAGTCTGAGTGGAAACAGTTGCAATGAAACCTGTTACCCTCCCGGACATTTGCATGCCTCAAAGAGCATGTCTTTCATATATCAATTTGCAGGATTGTCAAATCTCCGCCTTTTTGAAATAACTGGTTGACCTCACCACAAAACTTTCTTCAAACAGCCGAGTTAGGCCTGAGCCTTTTGGCTTCACTTGGTTTGCATTCTGTTTCCTGGTTTTGCTTTTACTTTCTGGCTTCACTTTTCCAAAGCTTGCTCTGCACTCACAAACAGACCAGTCACTGAATTTATACTACATGAAGACCATGCGACTGTGTGGTACCAGGAGTTTAGATTAACAGTAGATTGACATGCCAGGAAGAAGGCACATGGGCTTACGTACAGGAAATACTTTTCAGGTTTATTTGCTGACTCCTAACATTTGATCAGAGATGGAGCCAGTGTAACAGTCCTGTCGCCGGTTTGGTTTTGCCCTTGGAGTTCAATCGGGGAAAAAGTGCCTATTTAAGAGGCACAATGCGCAAGGAGTAGCTTTGCTCTATTGGACTAATCTCCCAGAGCAATTCACTGCTCCTCTAATGATTTACTCCCCAAAACTGATGCTATCTCTTCCCACCATACTGACCGCATACAGACATACAAACGACTTTGAAACAATTACCATCCTCAGCATCCTGGGACTATTTAAGGAGAATGAGACTTGCAAATTGAAGTGGTGGTCATTTCTATCAACTTTGATTTAAGTTAATGATTGTAAATAATAATTAGTAGTTGATATTTGAACACCTTTTCATTGAAAGCTCCCCAGTGATTACAGCACATCTAGGTCATTTAGATGAACAGTTCCACTCATTCCAAGGCAAATGACCAGGATTTGTGGCTGAAATCTAGGGCCTTAAGCATGGCTTAAACTTTCGCATGCCTTGAATAATCCCACTGGAAGTGATTCAGTGCACTCTATCACATTTGTCTTGTGTGAATTACTGTTTCACTATTTCAGCTCTTGAGATGAAAATTCTGGCAGCACACATGATAGATGAATAATTTTAAAACCTAACATTTCCTTTTTGATTCTTTACAACATCTATTTTTAAAATTATATTTAATTAAAATTAGGATAAATATGCAGTTGCTGTGGTGAGCCCTGAGGTATCTAGGATTACCACAGGAATACTAAGCGCAAAATGAGCTTGCTTAGTTACCAACCATTACTAGGAAGTTCAAAGTCCTTGCTACACTATTTGAATCAAAGCCTATTTATTTTCTCTGCTACTCTGTCATTTCTTTAAAGTCTGACTTTTGCTAAGGTTTATTAGTAGGAAATGTATTTTAACCTAACACGAAGATTTCTAAGAAAATCAGCTTATTGAAGATTGTTTTGGAATACTAACCACTGTTTTAAACTTTTTTTTACTAAACAAAAAGTAGCAGTAAACCTCAGAGATAAACTCGGTTTTGATGCTTTCTTGTTAAAACAAAAATAACGATTTCCTGCTTTCTCTTTTGTTTTCTTTTAGATTTTTCTGCAAGGCAAAATTGAAAGTCAGTGCTTTTGGGTAGGTGCAATAAAATTTAGCAGCTTTTTAAAACCTAATGGCTCTCGGAGCAAGAGTGTGTCTGTGTGCCAGGGTGGAAGGGGGCGAAATAGCAAGGCGGTTAACACAAAGACTGTTCAAGTTTGTCATTGTTGGATCTTATCATCATGTTGCCCTTTGCCTGACTCTGTGAAACCGGTGTCGTTTCTCAGAAGCACAGATTAAATCTTAAGAACATTATAACATAATAGTAAACTCATTAATTTTTTTTTCAGTTCTATCAATATAAATTACAGATTTCCTTAACTTGCTTACTTCTTGCATGAGTTTTGCAGTTTCTCTCCTGTTGGTGTGTATTTATGCCAAGAGTATGATCAAATTCAGTATTCCTATAACACAGTAGTGATTGAAACCCCTTAGCTGCATTCTAACCATAACTTAGTATGAGTAAGGTGAGTAAAGCTGGTAAATTATACCTCTTCCAAAGGCATCATCCAGAAAGTGCTAATGTTCCCTTACCTGTGTGTTGTTTCATATCTCTGTGGTTCAGTTCCGCATTTATAAAACACAGATGAAAGTATTCCCTTCATCAGAAAAGCGTTATGAGCCTATATTCATTCATAAATGTGATGAGTTACATAAAGATGTTCATAAACACATTGCTGAGAAAGTAGTGTTATAAACGGCTTCATGATAATGGGCCTGCCTATCTAATGGTTAAAACCATTTTCAAAACAGTTACTAAGATTATGGTTTTCATCTTTTTGATACACATATTATACCAGGAAAATGCAGCTGTCTGAATCTTGTAAAGATGATGCATAACTCTCTTCTCCCTAAGCTCATAGAAATTTTACCCTGGGTCACTGTTGTCAAATATCAGTTCCATATTCTACATTTGGCTAGAGATAATTTACAGACTCACCTGCACATTTTGTGCAGCCCAGTGGCACCATTATGTAGGCATTTCTGCATGTGTTTTTTGAAGGAAATGAAGGTTTCTATCATGCTTGAGGCAAGGCATTCAGGGTTAAAGAGCAGGAGAAGGGGGAATTTTAAGAAGTTGACGTTGCCTAAATGCAGGTTCTTTTTGCAAGGTAAGTCCATGGTCAAGGTAAGCAAAAGAAAAAAAACAAACAAAAAATCAGATGTTAAGGTTAAAATTGACAAGCAAAATTGTATATGAAAATTATGCTAATACTTGAAATATATCCTTATGGTTCTTCCTGTTGTCAAAACTTGTAGGGGAACTGAAAAACTCTCCCTTCAGTGGGGTTAATTAGGGAGACATTCTCTGTGTGCATACTTAGGAATCTCACTTTTTTTTCAGGTTTGGTTCATACTGCAAATGTCTGTCGACGCTGCTCAGACATTGTGATTCTTTGAACAAACAGGATTTTCTTTGCGATGAGAACAAACTAGTCATCCAATGAAAAGAACTGGTATATTCAATCTGTACAAGGCCTCACTTTATAAAACTGAGCATGGGTGCTAATACGTTTTCTCCTTGGAGTATATCTGTTTTAAATGCAGGTAAACCCTGCATGTTTTGTTACGGTGTATCACATTATCATAGTAGATGTGTCTTGATCTGTTATTGGCATTGTCCAGTAAGACAAATATAAATTGAAACTTACTAATTGGTGTTTAGAAAAATCCATTTCCCAGTCAAGTTCAAAATGAGAATATAATGCCCTGTTTTTCAAGTGCTGTCTATTTCAAGGAGAGGTCATGCATGGTACTGACACAAATAAAGTGAGAGTTAATTTCTTGTTAATGAGTTAAAGATGTCAAAAGGACAATAGCTTTAGGGCTCAATTATGTCTCTGCAGAAGCAGATGAGAGTAGAGAAGAGCACATCAGTTTAGTTTTTTTCCTACCCAGTCATGTTTTATCACAGAAATGTCAATGAGTTCCTCTTTTTAAAGTCCTTTGCGCTCACATGTACTGTTTCTGAAATAAATCATTTGGTATTTGAAAGTGTAGATATAAGGACTTTTTTGAGTTGTTTTAACACAGACTATTTCTGTGATCTGTGTTACAATTTGACCCACAAACGTTTGTATTGGTAATCTGAATGTGCATAGAACTGTGACACAGGGCTAAGAGCCAAGATATGGTGTTAACTTCATCCTGAAGTTGCACCGATCATCTTCAGGACAAGAATATTTCCCAAAGGAGTTTATTTGTTGAAAGATGCTGTTGAAGGATTCACAAAAGGTCCAGACACCACCCCACACTCTGCAGCTCCACACCTGGAGTGACCCCTCCCAGTACCTCTGTGCATACCATTTGTCACCCTAGAGCAGTGTCTTGTCTCACAAATCAACAGGCAGCCCAAGAGAAGGCAGAAGAGTATCCACATGTCTATTATAAGCTGCTGCCTTCACCTGTACGTGTGAGGCTGACTGGGGGAAATGTGTAAATGCATCTCTCCAGGGTTGTAGGACGTGACGTGCTGGCCACACACAAAAATCTTCTACATAGTCTGAGTGAAAACAGTGTGGAGGAGAGCTTGCTAACAGCCAGTGTAAAATGTTACAGAGGGAACTTTTTTCTCCAAGTGCTTTGTGCAATGTTACAGTACAGCTATAATTGAGGTTGTATTTCCTTCAGCTATTTCCTTCAGGGATTAATTATACACTGCTGTAAGAGAGATAGGTAAGAACATTCATCTGAATACTGACTGTTTAAACCTCAATGATGAACACGATATCTCCACCATTGGCATAAAGGTTTATACCTATTTCCCTAGTATATCAGCTTCACCTTGTTTATACTTATGGCCTTCGCTTGCTCTTTCTTGTCTTGCCTGCTCTAGCGCCTCCAGCCCAGGCACTGCATCCCTGCTCACATGTGTTCAGCAAATGGGTATTAATGGGTCTGACAATGAAATATATCTCTTGCCATTAGGTTTAAAGAATAAGCAGACGTAGAGAAAGATCTTAAAATAAATAAAAAAAAAAATTTAAAAGTACCTTGGCCCCAAATATCACTAATGCACAGAAGCTTTACAGCAGCTGAGATGCTGTGAAAAACACTTCTTCAGTCAGTATCTTTACAAAGATTTTCAACTTGGAACAATAATCAAGGAACTCTGCTTATTAGTGCTGAAATTACTGATAATGCCCTATATTTCCAGAACTGTGCAAGGAAAAATATTTTCTTTGTGACTGGTCGTGCAGCCACTATTTCTTTTGCTCCTCTTACCCATACTGAGGGCACATGATCTTGTTCTATGCCAGTCTTATCTGTCTTCAGGCTTTTTCAGTGGTTGGACAAGATGCCTGTAGATTTGGCTCTTTCTACTTCAAAATTTTCCAACATTGTCCCCAAAGACTTTGTATCTCCGGATACTCCCACACTACTCTCATGCCTTACCCAGGGCGTGCAAAGACACCACCTCTGCCAAGCGAAGAAAACTTCCCTCCAATTGGCTGCAAACTGGCTCTCACATTAACAGAGAAACCAGGAGCTCAATCCCTGCCTCCTGTCCCCGCCTCACAATAATTATTATGTCTTAAGGCCATCAGTACATGACAAGGGGCTAAGCCCTCTATAGTGCAGCTGCAGCCAGTTTGTACAACTTCGGCTCACAGGCAGAGAGTTGTCCTTGTCTCTGTTTCATTTAAGGAGAGATTTCATGACTAGTGTTCTGCTGCTACATCTCCAGGCTGAGCCTGGTATAAGTTTCCATCTGGCCTTTGTGACCTAGAAGTTCTTCTATTTCTGCACGTCTTTCGGCTCTACATCACTATCCTTTCCTGTAAATCAGTTTTAGATGACAACATCCTGAAGCGGCATTTCCCAAGTCAGATTGGTCCAGATATATAGTTTGCCAAAGTAAACATTAAATTTAAATCCCCTGCTCCTCCTCTTCTTCCATTAGTTGAGTCAGAGTAGCATCTGCATCCCTATGAAACAGCAGAGTCAAATCCAGCCACCTGCATCACTGCAAATACACGTGCCATCTGTTTCTTATTAAGGGCTGTCAAATTCACATCATTCAGAACTGGGGTTTTGCTGCCAGAGAAGCTGTTCAGAAGTGGCACTGGAAAAATAATGAATGCCAAGAAGATAATCAGAGGAATGTGTTAGTTTTACTTCTCATATAATTTTTATAGTTTCTCATAGATATGCTACAATCATGAGGAGAAAAATGGCAAGAGACAGCTTTCCCATCCTGAGACATCTGCCCGTAGTACAAAGCAGTTAATATGAACAAAGGTAAAACTGCAAAGAGGCAAAGGATTTACCAGGAAAACTGTATGGTAAGATAAGGTGTGGTGGATGCTGCTATGTTTAAAAATTCTGTTCTTTCCTGCAAATGAGGAAAGTAAATTAATGTAATATTGCCATGGAGACATGGCCTTAGTGACACTGTCTTGGTATCAAACAGATTTGTAAATCATCATGCTGTCCCCACACAGCAGAAACATTCAGAAGCATAAAGGAGAAAGGACCCTCATAACCACCAAAAGACTGAGGCAGGGTGAGCTTGACCTTGATAAGGAGTTCAGCTAAGTTACCAGTGCCTGACTTTCCTCCCAAATTCAGAAGGTCGTAGTTCAGAGACCTGCTGGAAAATGGGAGTGTGTCAGTGACCCCTGACGAAGATCAGAAGAGAGGGACTGTAATTTGGTGAGGAGACCACAGGAGTTGCCTGCTAAAACTGAACTAGGGAAATGGCTTGGAGTCCAGGAGGGAGACAACTGTACAGGGACTCGCAGAAAGAGCAACATGCATTGCCTTCCACAGAAACGGTGTAACAGGCTCAATGACTGAAACGCATGAATGAGCTACAATTACTCTTCTCTGTCTTGCTCTTGCACTAATCAGGATCATGTTCAGTTTAGCCAGTTCCTTTTCAATGTACATCAGAAAGTGGATGGAGGTGTAGCAGGTCCTCTTTCAGAGACTGACAGCCAGGGGTGGTGTAATTTGGGTTGTAATACTAGGAAGCTTCTAGTTATTAATTTGTGGTGTGCTTTACTAATTGCCTCCTAGAGTAAGTTCTGAGTCATGTTTAACATGGCAATTAATGGGGATTAGAGTCTTCTAAGGAGACAGATTATGTCAGAACATTATACTGTGTCACCATTCTTATTACTAAACTATCATGGGGAGTAGTACATTTGATTTGATTAAAAGTTGCTGTTTACCCATTAATGAAAATCAGCTGCTATAGGTGAACTGACAGCTTTTATGAGGAGGGGATAAAATGAAAGGGAGGAAACCAGCCACTGAAACCTGAAACACTACAGTCATAAATTGTTAATACTCATACTTAGTGATCTCAGCCTGGATCTCTCGAACAGCTTGAGCCTCTGTTTGGGCTTTTATCATATCGCCATCAGCAGGGTTGTGCTTGGAAGGGAAGATGAGTAGGGTGGGTTCTTGCCTGTAAGGGATGTAAGGCTGCTGTGCCCCATTTCAAAATGAAGCTGCGAGACTTGTGGGAGATCCTGGAAGTCCCCTTCCATCAGCTTCCTAGGATATATATTATACTGATGTGAAGATTTTGTATGCAACTTGTAGGTTCAGGAAAGCTGAACATACAATCCTGCAAATGCTTAGCTTCACGCCAGTGAATTTGTTTTTTCACAGCTGAGTTCAAATACCAGAAAACAGTTGAGTTTTTTTCACAGAGATGCAGTCAGGAATTTGCTGGGGCTGCGGAGAATCTGTATCTCCTCCTTGCTGGGAACATGCCCTAACTGCTAGGCAGAGTACCTCAGCTAATGAAATGGAAACAATATTTTTTGTCCATTTGTTCTGTGTTCCTTCTGTACAAGCTGGTATTCTGTCTCTGCTATGTTATTCAGGAGAGATGCTCTTCTTGGCACATGTGAGAAATATGCCAGCTACACTGTCCCTGTCAGAGGCCTTGTTTGCTGCCTTGCCTATTTTCATGCATGAGTGAGGCGTGAGTGAAGTGCCTACTGGTTCAGGCTGGGACAGCTCTGGGCAGTCCAGCAGCAGAGCTGTGGGCATGCGGGGGAACATTTAGGCTAAAATAGCAGAGGTTTTGGAAATAGCTCCTTTAGAGCTATGCAGATGCTGTGTTTTGATCTCACATGTCTTAACCTGGTGTTTTTGGTTCAGCATGCTGAGTCTCCTGAGTCTTTGGAAGAAAAAGATCAAATTAAATAAGAAACTGGTCCAAGATGAGTTTTAACATTTGGCGTTCTGAAAGAAAAACTAGTAGCACCTTAGCTAAATCATTTTTCCAGCTCAGCTATGTGTTTTCTCATTCTTTCCAGGGTATGAAAGTAGAGAAACTTACATCAATATTACACTAGGAGGCAGTCTTTTGCTCCTGACAGCTCCTGAACTCTATTCAGGTAAAGCAAAGTCTCTTTCAGGTCATTTGTACTGTGAAGTTGAGGAGTTTTATTTCCATTTTCTTGAAAAAATACTGCTCTTGAGCTGAAAGAAATTATAAAAGAAGAGATCAAGGTCATCATAA
Organism: Pygoscelis adeliae; assembly: GCF_000699105.1. Classification (NCBI taxonomy): domain Eukaryota; kingdom Metazoa; phylum Chordata; class Aves; order Sphenisciformes; family Spheniscidae; genus Pygoscelis; species Pygoscelis adeliae. The sequence continues at coordinate 15,356,266 of NW_008825114.1, forward strand.
TAATAAAAATAATTTGTGATGTTCATTACATGTGTAAAGAAGGATTATTTGGTTGAATATAATAGTCTCTGACCTGAGATGGTTACTTTCTTGAATAACCCATTTTAATGTGAGCATATGTTGGATGAATAAATGCTTTGTACAGAAGATGCCTGAAACTAAGAGCTTCTGTGCAAGCAGTTCCATAGACAGTCTTCAAAAAATTCAGCCTTGATCAATTTTCATAAAGGATTGTTGATCTCCATGTTGTATACATTCTGATTTTTTATTTTTAAGTTACTTTGCCCAAAAATGCTGAAGGGCTTAGACTGCAAAACAACAATGGAGAAAGGGTGTTTCTCCCCCACCTAAGCATGGGAATGAAACATGGCTTTAAAGAGAACTGAAGAACTTGTCCAGGACAGGTTTGCTATTTGTGTGATTATGATAGAGAGTACTGTTTTCTGGAAAACAATGAATGGAGTAAATCATAGTACTGAGACATGTAGTTTATGAATGAGCCAAAGCCATACACATGAAAAGTTTGCAATATTTTGGCCAGTTTGGATGCATTTTGATTGTTTGGCAAACAGGCAGTGTTTCCTGGCCGATAGGGGGCTGGACTGGTGGACAGAGCTGGGATCATAACCAAGCTCCAGCACTGGCCAGTTATGTGCCCTAAAACACAACAGTTCCCTGCCTTATTTTCCCTATCAGTGAAGGAATGAGGTAATAAGTCTCATTTTTAAATGCTCTGAGACCTATTAATAAAAATCACTATCTAAATTTTAGGTATATGTTACTGTTTAGTGGCTTAGATTTTTTTTTTTTTGCCATTTAGAACAGTTATTAATGAAATGCTTTTGCATTCAAACAGACTGGGGAGGTAGCATGTTAAATAGCTTGGACATGGGTAGAATGGAGTCTGTCTTAAATAGCCAGGATGAGTGGTGTGCTGCGCAGCTCTGCTCTCCATCAGCCATGCTGCTGGCACCCCTCTATCTCCTGTGCAATTACGTGATCAGGGAAAGAATAAGATCAGGGAGCAGATCTAGCCGAAAACCACCCAAGCAAAAATATGTGTATATCTGTTTATTTCGGCTGGATGGGTTCTGGGTTCTCTGACTTGCTTCACTGTGCAGCCTCCCCAGCAGCTCTGCGAGCACAAGGAGGGAGGTGGGGAGGCTAGCAGGGAGGGCACAGCTCATGGCTAGGAGTGGGGCTATGAGCCACTAGTGTTTGTCTGCTCACTTATTTGTTAAATTGCAGGCCATGGATCACCCTGTGAGCTTGTGTTGAGGATTCTTCAGGAAAAGGCTGGTTTCCTGGCCCTTCAAGGTTTCCATTCAGTGGAGTGAAACCTTAAGGATCAGAGCAAAACTCTCCTTGAGAATCCTGCAATACACAAAAGATGTGGAGGCTGAGAGATGGGCATGGAGCAAGCAGGCTCTCTTGTGTGTCAAGGGCGTGGGCTGTGCTGCAGAGCTTCTCTCTTGAGCTCAGCTGCTCCTGTGCATCATCTGGGCTAAAGGGTCTCTGTATTCCCACAGGTCAGTAGGTCCCCAAGGGCTGTAAAAAAAGCCTTGGTATTTCTGACTTTCTGGTTCTTGTTAATGTGACTGCTTTTGGGCTGTTGTGTTATATGATGAGGGCCAAATAAGGATGCCTAGGGTTTTTGGTACCATTTCAGTACGCAAATCTATGCATGTGTAGTTCTAGTAACCACTGAGGAACCATTTGCAGAGCTCCTTTTGGGGTGGCAGCTGATACCATTCATGGGACCATTCAGCAACCCACAGAGTCCCACTGCTCTTGCTTTTGGTACAACTGATCCTCAGCTTTGAAGCTGCTCTCTGTGGGTAAAAAGGCTATCCCAGGATTTGGCTTGCAGTGTAACATTGGCTATTAATAACCTGCAAACAATACAAGGATTATATGAGCTGATTTCTGTTTGTTTTTCTTTTTCAGTAGACTACCTGATAATTTCCCACACCTTCTCTTAAAAGCACGACCCAAATCATGAAATACTGCTTAGATATTCTGACAACAGCATTTATTGTAGGTAAATCAAGTCAAACAGAGAATTTTTTTTTTTTTTCTACTTGGTTTCTGCTCTAACTTTTCTGATTACAATAATCTTAAATGCCACATGAAGTTTCATTCACATTGCTTGGACATTAAATGAACTATTAGGTAGTGTAGGATTAGAGCAACATCAAAGCCCTCATAGATTTTCAGCATTATGCAAAGCCTCTCATTTTCCTTTTGACTTAGAGCACCATGAAGATTATAGGTTGTATTCAATAATTATACTGGCACTGTTCTTTCCTGTCCATGGGTAAGGCTGTGTCAGCATTTCTATTATAATCCCCTAGTTTCAAAAGACTTTATTACTTGTCCATAAAAATTTGTTCTGGGATAGAACTTGGTATTAAACTCTTATCCTGGGATAAGGAGAAGAAAAACTATTTAAACACTCGGTGACTGCTCCCTGGTTTTAGAGATAGTGTGTGCATTTTTAAGCAGTTGGAGTCAGTGCCTGAAAATTCTCTACCAGTTTTACAATTCAAAACTAGCTCTATTTTCTACAGTGAATGTTGGCAGGTTGCTATTAGGCTGCTTGGTGGATTTGTTCTTTCTCCTTCCTGAAGCAGAGAAGGGGCAAAGGGTCACAAATACAAAGCACTCAAATCTCAGAGTAAACTTCACCAGTGACCTCTGACACCAGGGCTACTGCACTGAATCCTCTGGGGCAGAAGAGTGGTGGAATTATAAAAAGGAATATGTGCAAGGAGTGAGGTGGGAATAAAAACAAGCCTCGGGGAAAGGCTTAGTGCTTTTATAGCAGCTGCAACCAAGATCTTGCACATTGTGCTCACTAATAAGAAAATGGTTGCAGAGGAGGTTGAAGAGCTGAGGGAGTTTTTTCTTTGTGAGGAATGCTCTGGGGGTGCTTGCATTTGTAATATGTATCCTAAAAGTAGGATGAATTGTAGAAGTGTAGGATAGGTTAAGGATGTCATATTTACTCATTAGCAAAAAGCAGGTTGTGTTGGTAGATGAGTGAGTTAAGAGATGTAAGTAGGGTATTATCCTGTGACAGCACTTTATAAACTGTCCCTGTACTGGGCTGACTCTCCAAATGGCTACCAGTAGCTACAGACAGCAGGTTACCAACAGAGAAGTGCCCTGCAAATGTAAGGCATCAACCTAAAGATCTGTGAGCTAGGTGTATCACAGCTGTCTTCTCTGGAGACTCTCAGACAGAACATGTCTTTGGGCACTCTGGTTTGACTTCCCCTTCTTACTGCAGGCACTGTGCTGTCCTTGCTCTAATTATAGAACCAGAAAATCACAGAACCATAGAATTACAGAATGGTTTGGATTGGACAAGACCTTTAAAGATCATCTAGTCCAATGCCCCTGCCGTGGGCAGGGTCATCTTTCACTAGATCAGGTTGCTCAAAGCCCCATCCAAACTGACCTTGAACACTTCCAATGATGGGGCATCCACAACTTCTCTGGGAACCCTGTTCCAGTGTCTCACCACACTCATCGTAAAACATTTAATCCTCATGTCCAATCTAAATCTACCCTCTTTCAGTTTAAAACTGTTACCTCTTGTCCTGTCACTTGCAGGCCCTGGTAGAAAGTCTCCCTCCATCTTCCTCAAAAGCCCCCTTCACATATTGAAAAGCTGCAATAAGGTCTCCCTGGAGCCTTCTCTTCTCCAGGCTGAACAGCCCCAACTCTCTCAGCCTTTCCTCATAGGAGAGGTGTTCCAGCCCTCTGACCGTTTTTGTGGCCCTCCTCTGGACCCGCTCCAACAGGTCCATGTCTTTCTTGTGCTGGGAACCCCAGATCTGGATGCAGGACTCCAGGTGGGATCTCATGAGAGTGGAGTAGAGAGGGAGAATCACCTTCCTTGACCTGCTGGCCCTGCTCCTTTTTATGGAACCCAGGATACAATTGGCTTTATGGACTGCAAGTGCACATTGCCAGCTCATGTTAAATTTTTCTTCCCCTGCTACCCCCAAGTCCTTCTCCACAGGGCTACTCTCAATCCATTCATCCCCCAGTCTGAACTGATACTGGGGATTGCCCCAACCCACAGGGCCACTCTCAGAATGGAATTCTCATCCTAAGGGGGATAAATTCAGACCTGTAAGTTCAGAGGTCATTCAAAAAGCTATCTGTATTTTGACATACTTTGTAATGGATATGAGCATTCCTTATCAACCTTGAAACTTCAGGACTCTCTTGCCAGTCCTGCTTGTAGGGTGTAAGTCAGTTTTTCCCAAACTGAGTCCTCTTTATGCAAGAAGAGGGTGGCTGCAGCTTTTAGCATGGGGAAATGTCTTATCTGAGTGTAGAAAGGCTCACACACCACCATGACTTAGGGTCCAGGTCCATCTCTAATGTAACTTCCACTCAGCAGTTCCTGCAGATCATGTGTGGTTAATGTGCATGTGGCTGAGCTAACACCAGTAGCGATGTCTGAGAGGGGCTCCATGTGTAACATGGAAAGGTGAGAGGATGAGTTCAAAACAGTAGAACCTACAATCAACATTAAGCCTTCAGCTGAATCTCTTCAAAACCCTTTCAGTTTAAGACATTACATCTTATTCATCTTCTTTAGCTTCCCCCCCCAAAGATATCTATGCTGCTTCTGCAGACTCAATGATCTCCCAGTTCTCTTAATGAATCTGGCATCCCAACGGCATTGGACTCTTCATTTTCCTCAAACTTTTATGGTGAAAATCCAGTTACACAAGTAGCGATTCCCTTGACATGCAGTGTATTTTGCCACAGCTATGGTACCTTTCATGGATTTGTTCAGGATATTTTTATTTTTCAGACCTGTTTATTAGAAGAAACTATCTATGGATTTCAGTTCCAGCTGGAGCACTGGCTACTGGGTACATGGATCATATTACCCATGTGGAGCAATTGGACCTTGACTTTGTACCCGACCCAGGTACCATGGCTCTTCCCTGACCTCTGTCTCTGGCCCATCTTTCCACTCCTCCTCCACTGTTTCTGTCCTGTTTACACAGTGAGCTCTGTGTGGCTGGGATTCTCTCTCACATTGCTTGTGTATCATGGGATCGAAATCTTGGAGGTAGGCTGTAGGCCTTTCTATAGTGCAAAATAACTCATCTGTACTTAATGCTACACTAAACACACAATATGGTAGGTGAACTTGATATTGTATGGTGGGTGTATTTCAGTGCTGACAACTTCAGGCACCTCAGAATTGGCCAATAGATCAGTCTCCTCTTCAGTGAATGTGGTCAGAACCCCCAAAAGGCATAGCTGCATGGACATGAAGTGGTTGCACAGTAGGGAACACATGATCTTTGGGTGTCACGCTAAAGAAAGTCTGCTGGGTGATCCTGCGCTGGGCCGCAGGACAGGCTTCATTGCCAAAACTCTGCTGTGGCAGGGCTGGGGAGCCTCAGTTGGGCATAGCTCAACCATCTCCCTGATTTGTCTCTACCATCTTATCAGAAAGACATCTTGCCTTTTGCCTGACTTGCATCAGTTGTTCGAATTCAAAATCTGGCTGCAGTGGCTGAGTTATGCTTATTTGCTCCTTAATTAGAGAGCTCCAGAGAGGAGCTCTTTGATTAAGGAAGGACATTGGTCAGGAAGTAGTACTGAGCAAAGAACTGTATTTAAGCTGTCTCAGTTTGGGCTAAACTGCTAAGAATTCTGTTAAGTTGCTGACAGAATCATTCTTCACAGCTGTCAGCCCTTATCCATACACTAGAAGGATCATTAATACAGCTAAAATGGAGTGCCTGTCATTCTTGTGCTAACATGCAGCATACTTCCCATAAATACTATTTAAAAGGACTTGGGTCCACATTGTTTAGTGTTTGCCTCAGAGGATGGTAAAATTTTACTGCATTTGATTTTTGTCACTGTTTCAAGCTTTTTCAAAAAGTTCTGTACCATGCATTCATAATGAGAAAGTGACATGTGTTTTCTTGCTACTCAGTGCCAGGATGAAGCAAAGGAATGGTAAAATAATGAAAGCTAGGAAAATAAGCAAGTATCTACCACTAATAAAGCTAATAAAATTAGATTGGCATAACTCAAAATCTCTTGCTGTTACACTCAAAAACAATGTGAAAATATGGATAGAAAAAATCAAGAGAAATGAAGTGTTTCTTCAAGGAGCTATTTTATAAACATTTGAGTTATAAAGTTTAACCTGTTTAACTGAATACTGCACTCCTCTGAAACTGCGTATTGGTAAAAAATAGTCTGAAGAGCATTTAAGCATCCTCTTTAACTGTAATGATTTTATAAAACCCAGCTGATTTTATCAGTTTTTAGCTGATGACTTTTCCAGTCCTACAGTCAGGTTTCTCTACTCCTTTTTATAACATTATGGCTCATTTCTGAGTCTCACAGAAATTGCAGCTTACTTTTTTTTGCCTCCTTTTAATTTCTCTTATGACCTTCAAGGTAAATTAAAGACTTATATTTTTCTGTTTTCAAATTGCCGGAACCATTTTCATCTTGGAGTCTGCTCCAGCTTCTGATTAAGATTGTTTCTTGACATTTAGATTTGAATTTTAATGCTATCACACTTCTTTACTTTTGCTGATTGACTGTAGATTATATTTATTTCTCTGGATATGTATTCTTTTTTTGGTGGTAATTTACAAAACTCCTAGGTAGATTACTCCTGCAAAAGTGGTGATGTTTATATCAAAACATGTTGCTAGCACTTAGAAAAATAAAGATGACATGTCCCAAAGTCCTGAATCTAATGCCATGGAACCTGAGCCTGAAAGAATTCGTTTAGACACTAAAGGTGGAATTGCAAAGCTCAGAAGAAAAGTGGCTTAATTCTGGAAATATGTTTTCAGAACTCCTCTTGGCCTTGGGCTGGAATAGATGCAGTCTGTAAAAAATAAATTCCCTTTTAGCATTTTAAAGAGGTGATTTTGGGGTATCCTAGCTTGACAGGGACATATTCCAAAGCATTCTTAAGTGCCATAACCATACGAGATGTGCAATGAGGGACTCAGATGGGAGTCACTTCCTGGCATGTCTTTTCCTGGCTCTCCATGGATTTTCCTCATTCTGACTTACTTTATGAGAAGAGGAGAAGAAGGACCTCAACTATGTGAGATGCAAAGAAAAGCTTATTCCAAGGGTACCTCTTTCATTTTTAAAATATGCCAACTCTGATTCCCTCTGGTTTGCACCTTGTGCAGTCACTTACACAATGAAAGAGGGGATGCAAAATGTTTCCCTTAGCTCAGTTCAAGCTCTAATTTCAGCCAAAATGGTATAAAAATCACTGCTGTTTCGCCATGGAGTGCAGGTAGAGCTTCTGTAAGCACAAGGCACAGACAGATGATATGAGAATTAAAGTGTGTGAACTGGCATTTTCAAAGAAATCTAATTTTTACTAAACCCCAATATTAAGTTGTATGTCTACCTGGGGATTGTTTATTAAAGCACAGCTATATTGTAATTATACTGTTATCCTGCATATTCCCAATTGATGTTACTTTAAAAATCGCTTAAGAAAAAGACTCAACTGAAGAACATGAGTTTAGCAACTTTTTTCAGCTGGCAGGCAAACTCTGCTCTCAAGTTCGGTGACATACCTGCTGATATCTTGATTTCTGTTTACATGTTCCAAGGTTATCTTTTTTTCATGCTTTCATGGATTTCTCAGGCTTCCCAAACATTATTTACATGTTTAAATTCCCATAATAGATTTGGTTTGACCTTGGGACACATAAAAGTGAGTTTAAAAGGTGATGGATAAAGAGAGAAAAAATAGCATTTCAAATTTCTGTTTTGCTTTAAAAGAATGGATGTTGTAAATATTTTTAAACCCCAAACTCTTCGCTGTTCTCTTCTTGCCCCACTGGCAAGTCAAATCTTCTGTACTCTGAAACAATATGAATTACCAGAGAAGTAGTGAAACAGTCTTATAAAAGGGGACTAAAAGTTTAAGCAATTGAGGGAGGAGATTTTTGGCATGCTCAAAGCAAGTCATTTTGCAGTACATTATCCCAAGCATTCTGGTGGCAACAAAGCAGTCACCCTAAAAAGGAAGCAATTTTATTACACCAGCCTATTGAAATGCTTTGATACTGTTGGAGGAAGTGTACATCTCCTGATGAAACATTAGGAAGGGAACTAGAACATTTTTGACTAATGATGAATGTGGGAGAGGAAACCTGCCATGTTTCTGAAGGTACTGGTTGTTAAGGAATATAGACTAGGTCTTAGAAGGAAAACGTGTTAGAGGAAAAACTGTACTCATCACTCATGGTGACAGACAGCTGTGAAAATGCATCAAGCTGCTTTGTGAAACAGAGATATCAGTCCAGCTCTAGACAAGCCAGGTCAGGTACCAGAAGCAGCCTTAAACTCCAAGTTGTTTTGTCTTTGCTGATATAGTGTCTCAAGTTAGCTAATGTACGTTAACTAATTAACCAACTCTTGCTGGTGTCTCACACAGCCTATTTCTCAGGATACGTATTAATAGCTTCACAGACTTTTAGTATGGCACCTAGGATCTGTAACTCCCACCAAGTTTTGCTCCACTGGTGATCTGGGATGTGGTGGCATGTTTTGTGCATGTTCCCTCTTCCTTAGTCTGAGTTGGGCTCTGCTGTGTTAAAAAAGCAATGCCTCAACTATTCATTAAACAATCTTGAAAGAAAATAACTTCATTAGCTTACAATTGGTCTATACAGAAACGTAAAATGTCAAGGAAATGCTTTTGTTGAGCACTAACTGTGTAACTAAACTCTTTTTCCAGGCATTTACAGCTCAGTGAACCATGATTCATTAGTCTTGAAGACTTCACAGTACTTCAATCTCCGTTTATCAAATGAAGGGATGGATGCATAATCTTAAAAGCAGCAATAGACATTCCACATATGAAGCTTCTAACAATGACAGCTAATTAATTATAACTCATTTAAGCCACAAAGTAAAATTGACTTGAGCTTTTGCATCACACCATCATGCTTTCCTACAAAACAATTTTCTTTTCCCCCCAAACACGTAATGAGTGTGGGTTCTTCAGCTAGATGGGTCTTCAGGTTGGGTCCTCAACATCTTTATCCGTTTTTCCAGCCTCTCCATCCATTCATTTCTGAGCCTAAGGACAGAAACATGGATCAGCTTGTCCCCATATTTTTACAGGGAACAGACTTATACTTTTCACGTTTCCCACCAGTGCTATCCTTTGGTGATTTTTCCCAGTTGTCATGCAAACTGTCCTGCCCCTTTAGAGTGCTTTGCTGGATGGCACTTCAGGACTAGCTTTTAAATCCCGATGAGGGCTCACTTGAGCTTTGTGGTTCATCTTCATCTCCATTGTGCCCTCTCTCAAGTGCCTCTGTGTGCCGGAGTGACTTGTCATCTCCACTGGAGATTGCCTGCTGCCACCTGCTGGGTAGCATCACCCAACATTTCCCCAGTCCCCCTCCTCCTCAGAAATGCATTTTAAAAAGTACTGCACAGGGGCTCCTGAGCACTATTTGGCTTGGAAACACCGTGTATGTTGAACCTTCTGTTAGACCCATAGCAGACAGCTTGAGGTGATAGGTGGCACTTTATTTTCTTTTTGGTAGTATCTAGGAACCACAGAAAGACTGCCTCAAATAGAAAAGACAGGAATTTCACAGCTGAGGAGTTGAGACATTGAAATGAGGTTAGTTACAATGGATAAAACATGCTAGAGACTAATTCCAGTGTTCCTTCATCCAGGGTTATTAATGCAAGGCCATCCTTTCTTTTATTTTTTCAAGCATCAATCCAAAGAGAGGTGTGAGGGAGAATTTGAAAAAATGCTTGCTCATGGAATGATCTCAAGCCAAAATAGCCACCTTTGCATGTGCCTTCAACTTATGGAGACTTCACATGAAGCAAAACTGTACTGATGTTGCCGCAGACTCGTCTTTCTCATTGTGGTTGATTAAGGTAAATATGACTGATGGAGGTAAGTATGGCTATGGATGATGGTTGCCTTGGTCAGTTAGTACACTTGGACCGTCTGCTTTATTATGGATTTACCTTATGCAGATTAAGCCATCTTAATTAATTCAAACTATATTCTTGTGAAAACAAGGCCACAGAGAAAGAAGGTAGGCCAGGTACACATTTGTGCTAGCTCTGCTGTGAACATAAGCTTTGATGTTCAAGACAAGCCTGCACTGCTAGATGTTGTCCTGATAACTTCAGAAAGTTCCACACTTTGGACCCATTTATGGAACAAGAGTGAATTATTCTCTTATCCTGTGAAGCCATAGCTTAGACGCATTAGCATTCGCATGCCAATTTGGGAAGATTTATTATTTTCTAAAAATCTAAGAAAAATACTTTCAGCTTTCATTGCATGACTTAAATATCACTTTTCTTTAAGAAAGAATTACAATGCAAACTCAAATAATCTTTCCAGATGCAAACTACCTACTTTGTCAGAGCACTTCTTTGCTGACGTTCTTTTTCAATTTGCAGATACCGAGTTTGTTGTTCAATAGTCTTTTCCCAGAAGTTCCTCAGGTCACTAGTTTCACATCCCCGCACTTCATGACGTATGTATTGACTATTCATTTTCTCTAAAGGAGAAATTTGAAACAAATATATGACAAGTTATTGGTTCCTCATCTGTTTTCATGGCTAAAGCACACTCTTGCTGTTTTGGATTTTCACAGCATTAGGGTCACACAGTCTTTTTTTGTAGGATCAGGATAACAGTGGGCATGACTCACTATTTAAGCTTTTCATTCCTAGCTCTGGCACTTGAGGATATGCTGTCTGCAGTGATTTGAATTCTTTGTTGTTCACCTCAAATATCTCTTACCTCCATCTGCCTGTGACCTTTAAGTTCACAATGCAGGACAGTTCTGTTGTATTCTCTAGCTTAATGATTAAGATACCTTTTACTGTACTTATAAATGAAAGGAAAAATAAAAATTGCCAGATCTAGTGGGCTTTTTTCTCACTCTTTTCATGTCTATAAAATGATAAAGTGACCATTGTTGACTAAGATTAAAACAATGAAGAAAAAGAGCTCTGGTGATTTGCTGTTAATCATTATAACACCTATGTTAGCTTTATTTGGGAATGGAGATAATTTATATGTATAAAAGTTTGTACATAATTTTATAAGGTACTGACTTGCAAAAGCCACCTTGCTTATTAAATATTTCTTCCTCTTCTGCAATTTTCAAAACAGAGCAAATTCATTAAATATATTTATATATCTATGCCCATTCTGTACTTCCCCCTTCATTTAATATCATCTTACAAATAAATTTTGGAGTGAATCTTATCCTAGTAAAAGAATATCTGTCTCAGGATGACTCTTCATGGGCTAACAGTCAAGACTCTGTATCCCACATTACAGCCAGAAAATCATATCATTACTTTCAAAACTTCATTAAATATGGAATGAGTATATCCATGCTGCCTTCCAAATTGCTGTGTGGTTTTGCATGAACATGCCATTATAATATTTTCCAGAACATTTAATTTTTTTAACAAGTATTTAGGGCTCTCTCATGCGTTGTTTGAATTCATGGCAATTATTTGTAATTTATTTTAATCAGAGCCATAGAGAGCTAGTAAACAAGCCCCTCAAGGCTAGCTTGGAAAAGCTTGAAGAAACTGCTGCCATTCCCCTGCCAGGCAGCATAAGAAAAGCAAAATTGGGAACTGATAATCTTTACATAATTTCATTTGGAGATTTGGCTGTTTTGTGAAAAACTGTGAGACACGTTATAAAGACTCTATGAGTGGAGAACAAAAGCAGCCCTTTTGAAGAGGTCCCTTTCTTGCTGGGATTTCCCTGTGACTCCCCTGTGGTTCCCTGTAAAACCTCCATATATCAACTCATGGCCTCCACACATGATAGAAGCACAGTATTTGAGCCTGACTTTTGCAGAAGAAATTTACTGAGCATTTTTTCAGGTTCTGAGCAAATTATAGCTGGATATATAAGTGTTGGCATCAGCCTGTAATGTGAATTGCAAGTACAGCTGAACACCTCCAGCTGTGCTAGGGGATAACTAATTCCAGGTCAAAAGTTGTCTTAATATGAGTATATGTTTTCATAAAATATATGTATTCTATAAATATCCACATATATATCAATGCCAACCCAGGTAGCAGCTACTACCCTTTTTAACTTTTTTGTACCAGGAGTAATCTAGAAATATATGAAAAAGATACAGTAACAGCCATCTGGGTCAGACTAATGGACTTTCCACTCCAGGAGTTAGTCTCTGAGAATAACAATATTTCTGAAAAGCAGCAAACAAAATTCCCAGGTATCCCTAAGGCTCCAAAATAAACTATCAGGAAATAATGTCTCCTTGTTTCTTTAATCAGAAGTGATCCCAAAGCGTAATAGCTTCACCCTTCCAAATGACTATGAATTCCTGTTTAATATACTGTGGATGTATCTTTTCTATATATATGAAGGTGAATATCTCTCCTGAATAAGGCAAAGTTGTGGAACTTGTTGCCACGAGGTATAACTGAGCCCAAGTGTATGCTTTCCGAATACACAATCCTTTTCTGGTTTTACATGCTCTGCCTCCTGGTTTGATTGCATATATTCTTGGTGCTGGCTTGAATGTATTTTATAGATGTGTCTCTCCAACATCCCTCCCAACAACAAAAAATCCCAAGAAAAAAGTTTTAAACCCAGTAAAAGAGAAATTCAGAATTAGTTTTCATTGGTTTTCACCTTAAAACTGGTGCTGGCAGTATTTAGAATAATGTTAGAACTCTGTTGAGACTATGAAGTGTGTATAGTACTACACATTACAGGTTTGGGTGGGTTTTTTTGGGGGGGAGGTGGGAATTAGTGTTTTTCTCTGTCTTATCTATGAAATTTTCTTTGTGTGTGCTTGCTCAGGCACGCTAAGAGGATTGTCCAAGCCTGTCCTTCTTTCCTAACCTTTTATTTTGTATTAACATAAGGACAACTTGGTGTTGAATTTTCTCTTACTCAGCCCTTAATCTTCCTCTTCATTTTCTTTCCTCCTAATACTGGAGAACACTCAAATATGTATCAAAGCAACTGAACTTAGAATTTCTGCATCATTATTTTACTGATCCTCATACTGATCCTCACACAAACACCAGTGTGTCAATGCACCAGCATTTGCTCCTCTGAAATGTAGAATCATCCTACCCTAAACTACCTTTTATTTCAAACCCTCTGTTTGAGCCCATTCACGCGGTGATTGTAGGAACTGCATAATAACTCTGCTAAAATAACCCACCTGGTTTCCTTTGCCCTTATGCATTGTGTGCATAGCTGTTTGAATTCGCTTCTGTCCTGCCATCTATTTCAAAACTGTTGCCATAAACCTTCAGGGTTGTGTGGGCAATCAGGAATATCAAACCTAGTCTACCAGTATTTCACTTGTACTAAGATAAAGTTTCTCTGCTAAAATCTCAGTGACAGAAACTGTTTTCCCCTCCTACTTCAGCTTTTTTCAGAGGAGAGTAACAGGACTTAAATCTGTATTGTGGCTTTGCACCAGCAGTTATCACCTGAGTACAGTTTATTTTTATGCCTTGGAACCTCATTCGAAGTAGTTAGCAAAAGGGACCTCATAGGTAAGAATGGAAAAGACTTCAGGGAAGTAGCCTCCCAAGTAGCCTAAACAAATAATCTCTATGCATGATACAACAGGTGGGCAGAAATATACTGTTAAAGCATATAGGCAGCTGTAATAGTGCTTTTAGAGATCTTGCAGTTAGGTCTGACTTAAACTACCCTGCAACAGCTAGGACTAAACGTAGCTTTATTTAAGCATCTAGTGACAATCCTTCAAGGGGACAACAACAAGAGCCTCTTTCTGGTAATCGTCTTTGACAGAGCCCTGGTTGCAAGCTGGTGAACAAATGTAGTTGCTCTCAAATGAAAGGAATAGTTGGATAAACTCTAGCAAGACTTTATCCTACACAAGATGAAGATGATTGTTTATTTTTAGATTTAATAATTTTAGAGCAGGTTGATATTATTTAGACTCAATTTGCTAAAGGAGATCTTACAAAGGTAGGGAAGCTGTGCCACTAGCACTGTTGTCTGGAACTCAAAAATTTTGTTGGTAGAACAAAAGAGGAATGTAAGATCAATTCAATGTGACATCTTGACTTTTTTGTAAGTATAAAAATCAATAGTTTGAGGCTGGAACTCACTGGTTCTATGAGAAACCATTACCACAACAAGAAACACACCATTTCATAGAATGAATTGTAAGTAAGTCACAAATTTCTTAGCTAGAAAATTATATGTAAAGAAAAGTGTGGGTTTTTTTCCTGTAGTAGAACACGAATTGTTATTTTAAATGGTTTTTAAAATTTACAAAGCATCTACATGAGTCATGAAAGCTATTCCCCCCCCCCCCTTTTTTTTTTGTTTTTTTTCATTCCCCCCCCCCCCTTTTTTTTGTGCTTCTTGCATAGCGTAATTGGTCAGAGTTTTCAGGGTGTTATGCATCTTCCTAGAAATAATACAATATTTTATTCATCTACATTTTCTACCTTTTCATGGACCTTGCTTGATGACTGTTCTTATCATATAAATGCACTGGATTAATAAAAAATTGCACAATGTATAGGAGAGTAGACTATCTATGTTAATGCTGATGTTTGACTTTAAAACAATAAGAAATCTGCTTTGATTTTGGACAATGGGACTAGCAATCGCAGCCATGATTTCCCTCTTTTTCCTTGGATCTTGGATATGTCATTTACCTTCTGCTTCTGCAGCTGGCAGCAATTCACATCTCAAAGGGCTGACTGAGGTTTGCTTTGAGATCCTGCTTGGGGAATCATAGTAGTCTCAAGTCTAATTTAGGTCTTCAGACCCTGGGTAAAGTCTTTGGGGGCAGAAAAAGCGCTTTAGTGTAATCCCCTGTACCCTTCTGTTTGTGTGGCAGGTTGCACAGTGCAGTCTATCTCATGAACAGCCTGAGCCTCGGTGCCGATGGTGAGCGACTTGGGGAGAGGTTTCTCACAGCTTTTCTGACTGCCTCGCTGGTGCGCAATTACAGAGCTGCACCTCTCGGAGCACCAGCCTGGGGATGGGATGGGGGAAGAAGGCTGGTACCGTCTTCTGGTGCACACAGGTCCCTAACACTGTGCTGGTCTCTTTCAAAAATTCATTAGTGTATCTCATCAGCAAAGATGCGTGGCTTTGCATGTATACCATACTGTTCTCTTTTCATTTGCACTTCAGCATTACAGACTATCAATCTATGTTTTTCTTTTGTAAACAGTATTGTCTGGAGTTTGCAATGAAGTAAGGGAATTCTAGACAAGTGATTTATTCTGCCAGCAGTATTTCCTAGTTTGGCAGAATTTGAAGTACATGCTCTTACCGGGATATGTGCTCAGTCAGGAGGTTGTTCTTTCCAATCAAACTAATTGGACTTTTCCATGCAATGGGAATTTTTCTGGGCATGAAAATGACAACCATACTGATATGTGACTGAGCAATACTAGTAGGAGTTTTTTGTGTGCATGAGTACAAGTGTGCATCTAGCAAACCAATTTTAACATGCAAGTTAAAATGTTTGCACTCAGGCACTATGCAGCAGTCTCTGTTCAACCTTTCTCCTTGTTCCTAATTCCCACAGTTCATTATTGCTTTTCTGTGAAAAGCTGATGGGTCTGAGTCTATTCTCCTGATCTGGAGAATAGCTATTCTTGAAATGCTTTGAACTGTTACAAAATTGGGACCTTTTCTCATATGATACCTTTATGAAAAAGAAACGTATTAAAGCAAGGCTCGTAGCAGCTATGTGGTTTTTTCATCTCATAGTGCTACAGTGGCAGTATCAACGCCTTTGAATGCCACGCAGTGTGTTTTCTTCTGTCCTCTTCATCTGTTGGACCTCAGTTCTCTTCATCTGCTTTCACTCTTCCCTGGATACCAGACACCTGAATGACTGAATTATCCAGCCGGAGGGAACTGATTCTCTGCCTTGTTTTTCTGTACCAGAGGGCTCAGCAGTCCTCTGGCTGAGGGTTAAAATTTTAAAAACTTTTTCAGCAAAACACTTGAGGAATCAACAGTTTCATTTCCCTCCAGGTCATCCATTCAATTGTTACTATCCTAGTTCTGCTCCCATGCCTATTCATTTATTTGTTTAGCTACTTGCTCTCTTCCACTCTACAGTTCTCACTAACTCTTCTCCTTCAGCCCACAGCCAAGGGCTTCCACAAGAGGTCCCTTCACTTTTCCCTTCTCTGTCTTCATGTCTGTTGAGCTTGCCCTCCTGCCCGCTTCATCTCCCATGGCCACCCTCCAGCCTAACCTGGCTGACACACCTCCGCTTTCAAACATCTTTCCAGCTGATTTCCCCAGCTCTGTTGTTTCCTCTGGAAAATCTCTCTCCACTTCTTGCTGGAGCTGCATTTCTCCCCGACTGCTCATGCTGATCTCACCAAACTTTCCCTGTAGCATCTTTTCAGTGCTCCTCTGCTCCCAAGCTTCTCCCACTTCCTATGCCTGGCTCTCCGTGGTGGCTGCGGAGATGTGTTCCCACACATCCTTCCACCGGCACGCACAAACAGAACTGTGGTGGCAGTTGCACAGAGGCGAGCATCAAGCGAACATGCATTCATAAGCATCTTGCAATACAGAATGTCCAAATGCCTTTCCTGAGCTTTCCATAGATTTGTCCAACTCTTACTGGCTTTTAATTTTCAACACCTAAGGCATATTTAAAGCGGCTGTACTTTGCTTGCATGATCAAATATTGTTTCTGATCACTATATTTTCTCCACTGCCAGATATATTTGAAGCCTGATCCTATGAACTCCTGAATTCATAAGATCAAGTATATAGCATAAATTAATATTTATTAGTCAAGGATCTTGAACATGTTTTGTTTTGTTGTTTGATTTTTAAGTACAGGAGGACTCAATGGTCTAGGATCAAAGAAAAGAAATCTTGCCCAGGGCTCATGTTCTTCGTTAGATCATCCAGTTCTGACAAAACATGCAAGAGAAACTGATCCTGATTCAAGTGAAGGTGTCTACCATTAAATTAAAAAGCCTCTCAGCAGCAGATTGCTGTTAAAAAACCTTTGCAGAGGAGTGTTTGTGTAACCTTGGCTACCATTTAACCCATCAGTTGAGAATGTACAGCCACATGTCCCGGTGTTTTATCCAGGGTTGTGGCATGGAAATTGCCCGTAAATATTTTTTCTGTATCAATGCTACTCAGCTTCCTTAGAATGCTGCTAAACTGGGCACTCGTCCCTGGCATTTTCCTCACAATCTCAACTTTCCTAGAATATACTTTTGTGAGAATTAAAGTTAGAGAACAAATGCATTTCTTGCTGACATTATTATGAAAAACTCGCTACAAAAACCCAAATACTTACTTACCTTTGGAGTTGGACTCTTCCTGCAAATAAATCCTCTGTGTGACACAAGCAAATGAGGAATATTACCACTGCAGCCCTGGCTTCTCCAGTGTCACAGGGTAGTAATGAAATGCATCCCTCGGTACTTTTTATTTGAAGTGGGGGTAACATAAATCCTTCATCATATCAAGGCTATTTTGAACAGAAGCAGCAGCGAGATAAGATCATTTAATGAACTTTGCAGCCCCCTGCCTGAGATGACCATGAAACACAGGCCCCCTTGAGAGCATGCATCCCTCCCACACTGGCAGATACCTCAGAGAGCATGACTTGGCAAGTGCTGAGAATTTTCTTTAAAATGTGTGCTAGTATTATCCATTTTAATATTCCTCCTGTGAAGCCTGAAAAATTCCACAATACTATCTTAGCTGTAATGGAGGCTGAAGTGGTGTGACAAATCATACTTGGTTTTGCATTACAGGGTGACTTACAGAAGTATGCAGTCCTTTGGAGCTGTTAATCTAAGGATGTGTGCTTGATTATGACCTATCACACAATCTGTTCACTTCAAGGCAATCGTCATAGGAATTGTCTGTTTGGTTAACATTAGCTGACAAAATGCATTAAACTGGCACTAGTTTTACCATTTGGAGTTGTTATAACTCTATTACAGATGAGCACTTATACCATTACATTTCATTTTCTGAGGAAAATATTTTGTAGGTTTGGTTGATAACAGATGTATGCGCTGATCTCAGTTTAAATTAAATCCATCTACATTGCTAATATACCATATGTGACTGCTGGCTTAAGTAGTATTTATACCATTGATGATTATTTTAACCTTCCTTTGTTGTAATTTTTCAGACTCCAAGTAGCAAAAGCAGCCATTAGATGGGTGCTTTCTGTAGTTCATATTTACTTATTTATTTTTTCTGCAGTCAGCTTTACAGCAGAAAACCCTGAGCAAAACCTAACAGCTGCAGCCTTTCTCCGTAAAGGAAAATTTCAACTCTTTCCAAATACTGGTCAGTTTGTTTAACTCCTTAAAAACATTAAGATATTAACTTTCTTCAATGTGTTGTCCCACCTTATATCATATGAAATCACAGAAGTCAGCTCTTCCCTCTACACATATGATAATAACAAAGGTAATGTGGTCTCAGAGCTTTTGATGCTAGATACATGCATGGCATTGAAAAAATACATATCCCAGGTAAAGTTGATTGCTCTATTATTGGAAAACCAGATCAAACTCTGGCTGGCTTTGGAAATCACAAGCAAATACAATCTGCTGGGTGAATATTAAAATAATACAATATTATAAAGACAGATTGGTGCCCAGGCTTGATACAACAGTGGTGCTAACCACAATGGTGTTGCAGAGCAGCATAATTGCTTCCTTGCCATTTGACTCAGAGCTTGAGTAACTTCCCCTTCTCTCTAAACACATCTAGCTAAATTTATGATAAATCAGAGTTTTGTTTTTTCATGTTATAATGTAGGCAATACCTTCCCTAAACATTTGCAAACATCTAATTTCAGGAGGGGACTTCAGTGTCCAGGTTTCATCAGACCAGAACAGGTATTTCTGGTCTGATATGCTCTAGATGCATTGACATTTCTGCATTTGTGCAGGTTAGATGCCTGTTGTAAAGCACAGCCAAAATGTGATAGACATTGCACACACTCTGATCATCTACAGTAGATTAGATACATCTTGCGTGATACACACTGACTGTATTTACAATGAACAATTCATCTGTGCATTCATAGTAGCCTCTTATGCAACATAAATGGATACCCAACATCCAGAAATCCTGGACAGAACTAGTACTCTGCTGGGCTACCCATATCTGAAGAAACAGTCAGGTGACAGGTGACTGGAAAGGCATAGTTCATCCTCAAAAGCTGGGCAGCTGCCAAGTAAGCTTTTATGTAGTGAAAAAGGCTCTTTGTGCACCTCAGCCTTTGTTTACTTCATAAGCAAATCTCAGAGCTGCTTACCATAACCTGCTTGTATGACAGCACTCATCTCTAGTTTGTAAAAGTTCTTGTAAACACCTGCTTAATGTCATTAGCAGGGACCACAGAAGAATCTGTAAAATGACTGACAAAGTGCAAACCTTTGGGGGGCTTGAGGTGTTACTTATCTGCAGCAATCAAAATCTGAATGTGTGCTGTTGCTCTTGTGTGGGAGAGTTGGAAAGAAAAGTAGCCATCAGCTCTTACTCTTATGCAAGTAATCCTGGTATGTTTTGCCCATATTTTGTCAGTCTGGTCCCTTCACTCTGTGTGTGTTCTTAGACCTGATGCTGAAGAGAAGGAGGTGAAAGGAGAAGACATTATCCAAAATCTACAAGAACTTGCTAATTAAGTAAACATCTCATGCCTCTCTCCTCTTTGATGCTAGAGAAAATAAAATCCAGAGAGGTACGTTTTTAAAGCAGATATTGTACCATGTTGTTGGGGTGGCTTTCTTCTTTTTTCACTGTGCATCTTGTATTCACATCCTTCTCGTTCTTGATTGATGCAATGGCAGTCAGAAAGTTGTGAGGAGGGATTTCTGTCACTACTGAACCTTGTCCTCACTGGTCCAGGAGCAGCACAGGTCACAACAGTTTTAGCAGCCCTCTCCAAGCTTCACAAATTCCAGAATGAAGCAGATGACTTAGATGGTAGGGAAGAGCCTGATCAGTTTAGGTGTCTATCTTCCCATGAAAGTTGGTTGTTAACAGGTTTTGATGCTTCTGTGAATATTTACAGTGTGAGGTTTTTAAAATCTGTCTTTGAAAATCATCAGACCGGGTCCTTTAATGGGTCTAGTACTCCAGAGTGAGACAGCAGGCAGGAGGTTCCTCAATGGACTGTCCTGCAGCTGATGCCGTGCATCTGTACAGAGGGCCAGCGTTTCCGTTTCCCTGCTGCACATGCATTGGTTTGAACCCTGCTAGGCTGTGTTGGCACCTCTGAAAGTGCATCTGGAGAAAACAAGTGTGCTTAGAAGTTTCTAGCCCTGCCTGCTGGATATGACACTGAGTGTTGGATTAAAATATATGGGAAAAATTATCACGACAGGACAACTGAATGAATCAATTAATTTCACTGAGGCTTTCAAAACCATTTTTCCACTCTTGGGCTGAGCCTTGGATTGGGCAGTAAGAAAGCAGCAGGGACTTGTTTAAATAAAAGAAAAAAATCAAGATTAAGTAGGAACTGGAATTCCACTTTACACACAAGAATACCTTTTATCTATACTGGATTTTTCCTCTGAGTGCATTCTGGATGGTGCATAGATCACATCACCCATGCCTATGACACGCAATTGTTTTCTTTATAATACCTCTTATAGGACAATCTCAAGGTCAGTAAAGCAGCAGATTGAAGAGCTGACATGTTTTATTAGCTGAATGAAGCTTCTTATTGACATCACTTACATGACATCTGAAACATTTATAGAGGTTGTTTAGTGTTTATTGCAATTGTGATATTGCCTTTGTGACATAGACCAGAAAATTTAGATGTGTAAGATCCACTAGTATCTTTTGGTAATTCTCTTGTTAGTTGCCTGCCTGCAGCTTTTTCATGATTCTGTTTTTCCAGGAATGTAAAGTTTTCAAGGAGTTTAAATTGCATAAAGCTGAAATTTACCCACTGGAGTTGCTAGATAGATGCTTTCCCACGGAAGTGTAACTAGCCTGGCTCCTTGCACTGCAGGGGGGAATTCTGCTACAAAGGAAAGAAAAGTCTGCTGGTGTCACCTGCTCTCAGCATTTCCATGTGTTTGAAACTACCTTAAAGTCCACATCAAATGAACTTCTATAGGGACCTGTCCAGAAAGGCTTCTATGATGATGTGTTGAATTTGCCTGCAAATTTGGCCTGGATGTTTTTCCATCTTACTATGGCACTGGAGCTAGGAATTCAATTGCTCTAGACACCCTCAGGCATCAGTTTAATGAGTGCAGGAAAGAGGTTTTTGATCCTCTGCTAAAATTAGCCAATGCAGAATGCACTCCAGTGCACATGCTGTTTGAGCTGGGGTTGGGGCTGTTCTACTCCCGTACAAACCACGAACAGTATCTCAGTGGGGTAATGAAGTCTTCTGTGTCTTTTTATAGCATTATTACTTCCTATATAGCCAAACTTTAGGTGCTTCAGTTAGATAAAGTTAAATGGGATGAACTGGAGCTGTTGGAGACTTCAAACTTACTGCTAGAAAATTAATGAAGGTCCACAGAGACTTTACTATTGGTATTAATTTCTATGGGATGATGTCAGATACTTTGGTGGTAAGGAAGTAGAGAGTTAAGGCAGCATATTAATTGCATGGCTTTTTTTCTTCTTTTAATATTTACCAGAACTCAAGTGTCCAACCCTTCTGTACCTGTGACAGAGGCAAATACTACTTCGCTGTTTTCTTTATGGAAGCTCAAGTCTTCCCCAAGATCATCTTTGGATGAGTTTGAACAATTTTTCTTGGGAAGAAGGTAAGGTAAGAAGAAGGATGATTAAGGTTCCTATACATCCCTATTTGTTTTTAAAAGTAAAATTCATGGTCATGAATAAATCTGTGGTTGGAGTCCCTGTGTAAATACCTCAGGGACTGTGTAGCTGTACCCTTGCTGTACCCCAGCTGAACCCCAGTTTTAACTCAACTAAAATTTGACTTACTTAGTACTGAGAATAGATGTACTTAGATGTATTCACTTCCCTTCTGCCAGTGTATCAGAGGGAAGGGTTGTGTTTGCATTACATCTCAGGGCACCTCTGTGCTGCGCTATAGTGCTTTACTATGGCCAATTAACCAAAATGGGAAGCAGACTGTGTTTTGCTGCTTCTTGGCTCCTGTTAAGACTGTATCAGTTAGCATTAAAAAGACAGTCCAGACTTTATTCTGGCTGGGCTGAGACCTAGGAGAACATGAATGTGAGATCTGAGGGCCCATTCTGCCTCTTATGTGTGCTTCCTGGGAAGAAATCTGATTTTAACTCTTGCACTCAATCCAGTAATGAAAAGTAATGTCGGATGTGAAAGCTTGTCACCAGCATGTTTCTTGTAAACACTGAGACCCAAACTGACCATTAGCTCTCAGAAGCTGCCATTATAAAAGTCTCTGACTAAAACAATCCTCAGTGAGCAAAGATTGCTAGCAAGATTACAAAGGTACCAGCTATGTGTTAAGTAAAATTTAAGTCATGGCAGATTAAGATCACGTATTTACAAGAGAGCAGGGAGTGGCCCAGGCCATTACATAGTAGCAGACATAGGCATCCCAAGCACTGCAAAAGCTCTGCTAGTTTAGTTGCAAGAACTGCAATGTGAATAGTTTGGAGACACAGATCTGTCAGCTGTGAAACAGCCAAACTTGAAGGAGGGATGAAAGCAAATAGAAATGTTTTTCTGTTTCTTTTCCTTTGCATTAGTGCATATAGCTAATGCAGATTAGTATAGATGATAAATAGTTTTAAGTGTGAGTGCTATGGCCAATTAGACCTCTTAGACCACTTCCTAAGTATGGGTTTAAATACCTAATATTATGTACCAGAAGTTGAAACTTTTGTCCATAGCTGTTGAAAGAGGACCACAGTGACTTTAAATGGAATAAAAAAGGAAATGGTATATTGCATTGGCTAAGAACATTTTTCTGAACAGGAGTAGAAGAAATTCTTTCCTTACCTGTTGTGTACACATGGATTGCTGATGAAATTTTAAAATGTTTAATGTGTGAAACACATAAATCAAATTCATGTAAGGAGCCATTATATCCCTAGCAAGTACAAAAAGAACCTTCACAAAATATATTATCCAATGTCTTTAACTTGAAGGCAAAAGTTCTTCAGTATAAGTTTGACCTATGATAAAGTTCCTCTGGAGTTGAATTATCCAGAAAATAATCTTAGCTGAGCAGGCATTTAAAATCTCTCTTTGCAGAAAATTAAATACAAGATTGAATAGGCTCAGAAAATTCTTCAAAACCATGTCAGTGTGTAGGGGTGTTCTAAAAGCACATCCCTGCACTCGTTTGAGCTCTGCTCTCTGGACTATCATCTTGTCTCCCTTCCTGTTCTTGGTGTACGCAGAAGTATTAGTGGAGAGACATGGGTGGTGGTCACTAAATGCCCTGCTCCTGGCCTGTATTTTTTTCCCTTTTGTGATGCTACTCTGCAGCGGAGCACCTTGCTGTCTGCATAGTGGAGATTAAGTCTTGATGGATGAAGCACACAGTTCAGATGCGGGGAAAAGCTGCCAGGAGGTGGGCCAAGAATACTTTTGATAGAAGACACCAGTCTGTCATTTATTACTCTAGCTGCAAATCTGGATGGATCCCATCCCTGATGAACACAACTGGCAAACTGGTAACAATGGACAAGGAGAAGGCTGAGGTACTCAACAACTTCTTTTCCTCAGCCTCCACTGGCAGCCTCTCTTCCCACACCTCTTGAGTGGATGGATCTCAAGGCAGGGACTGGGGGAACAAAGTCCCTCCCACCATAAGAGAACATCAGGTTCGTGACCACCTGAGGAATCTGAACAGACATAAATCTATGGGATCTGACGAGATGCATCCCAGAGTCCTGAGGGAATTGGCTGATGTAGGTGCCAAGACACTTTCCATGATATTTGAAAAGCTGTGGCAGTCAAGTGAAGTCTCCGGTGACTAGAAAAAGAGAAACACTGCACCCATTTTTAAAAATGGCAGAAAGGAGGACCCTGGGAACTACCGACCTGTCAGATTCACCTCTGTGCCTGGTAAGTTCATGGAGCAGATCCTCCTAGAAGCTATGCTAAGGCACATGGAGGACAGGGAGGTGATTCGAGACAGCCAG
This sequence comes from Pygoscelis adeliae, assembly GCF_000699105.1. NCBI lineage: Eukaryota > Metazoa > Chordata > Aves > Sphenisciformes > Spheniscidae > Pygoscelis > Pygoscelis adeliae. The sequence continues at coordinate 15,380,464 of NW_008825114.1, forward strand.
CATGGCTTCACTAAGGGCAAATCTTGCCTGACCAACCTAGAGGCCTTCTATGATGGAGTGACTACATCAGTGGACAAGGAAAGAGCTATGGATGTCATCTATCTGGACTTCTGTAAGCCTTTGACATGGTCCCCCACAACATCCTTCCTCTCTAAATTGGAGAGAGATGGATTTGATGGGTGGACTGGTTGGTGGATGAGGGTATGGTCGCATCCAGAGAGTAGTGATCAACGGCTCAATGTCCAGATGGAGATCAATGACAAGTGGTGTCCCGCAGGGGTCCGTACTGGGACCGGTACTGTTTAATATCTTCATCAATGACACAGACAGTGGGATCGAGTGCACCCTCAGCAAGTTTGCAGATGACATCAAGCTGAGGGCTGCGGTCGACACGCCAGAGGGATGGGATGCCATCCAGAGGGACCCGGACAAGCTCGAGAAGTGGGCCCGTGTGAACCTCATGAGATTTAACAAGGCCAAGTGCAAGGTCCTGCACCTGGGTCGGGGCAACCCCCGGTATCAACACAGGCTGG
>NW_008825114.1:15381139-15391434 GCF_000699105.1 Pygoscelis adeliae
GCACAGGAAAGACACGGACCTGTTGGAGCAGGTCCAGAGGAGGGCCATGGAAATGATCAGAGGGCTGGAACACCTCTCCTATGAAGAAAGGCTGAGAGAGTTGGGGTTGTTCAGCCTAGAGAAGAGAAGGCTTCAGGGAGACCTTATTGCAGCCTTTCAATAATTAAAGTAGGCTTATAAGAAAGATGGGGATAGACTTTTTAGTAGGGCCTGTTGCAATAGGACAAGGGGTAATTGTTTTAAACTGAAAGAGGCTAGATTCAGACTAGATATAAGGAAGAAGTTTTTTATGCTGAAGGTGGTGAAACACTGGAACAGGTTGCCCAGAGAGGTGGTGGATGCCCCATCCCTGGAAACATTCGAGGTCGGGTTGGATGGGGCTCTGAGCAACCTGATCTAGTTGAAGATGTCTCTGCTCATTGCAGGGTGGCTGGACTAGATGACTTTTAAAGGTCTCTTCCAACCCAAAGTATTCTATGATTATATGATTATATGATTCCATCTGACAATGGAGGATAAGGACAACCTTCTTCTGCTAGGTTTGCAGAAGAATTAATAACTTCATTAAATGAACCAGCAAAATCGGTAACTTCCAAGTACAGAAAGATTGTTTATGTCTGAAACAAGATACATAAGCAGCAGGAGGCAATACACTTTTTGTTTTCCACCTGTGTTTAGAAATTGTCTGTCTTGAAGGGAAGACTATTCTTGTCTGTGTTCATGTTATTGTCACTTCTGATCAGGACAACACAGTACCCACTGGGCTTCACCACTCAGCAAAGAAGATGTTTCCTGCTCTGCTTCATGTTCAGAACAAATCTTTTCTATTTCCCCTCTCTCCAGTCCTCTCTGTAGCCTAATTGCTCAAAGTTTCTAGCCATTATGTTGTACATATACATACAAACCTACCATATCAATCTCTTCTGGGAAGCTACCTATTGTAATGTGACAAGAGAACCTGGCCCTAGTGGACCGTATTATGTATGGATTGCCTTCTGGCTTTGAATACAATTAATGCTATATATTTTGACTTTCAAGAAGGGAAATCAGGGATGAATCAGTCTGACTTTCTTGTCAGGGACGTACCTCATGGATGAGGGCATTGGATGACTGTGGAAGTTCCTAGTGGAAATGCATTAATTTGAATGCTTCGGACTAGTAGGGTGAAGACCGGAAAGTGTGGAAATCTCCAAGAAGTCCTTAATTGTGTTGTCCTGTTATCTTGGTCTGAGCATCTGCTCTTTTTTCAGACTGTGCCACAAGTCATGTAGATATTCTTGGGGCCTTGGGGTTGGCAGCCAGAACACACTTTGATGAGTCACAAGTGCTTAGCACCTCTGAAAATGAAAAGCCACACAGACAAAGGAGACCGTTGATGAGGAGAGTGCAAAAACTCCCTTTTACGTGCCAGTGTTAAGGTAACTATGTAAAGCAATGGCCCTATAAAAGAAATAGGCCTGAAATAGTAACCTCCTTCAACATAATGTAAGCCCCATGAAATCAGTACCAATGGCTCCTCTGATCCTGGCAAGAAGGCTGCCAGCGTTGAGAATGCAGCTTGAATCCCTTGTAACTCCCCCATTTGACTTCATATTCACAGTCTTGTGTAGGCAGTTGAGAGACATATGTGACCCTCATCACAAAAATAGATCTTATTGATGTTCACCCTTTGCAGGTGCCTTTCAGTCGTCCTGACAGTATTTCTAAATTGATTTGTTGAAGACTTTAAGGGAGTTGACCATTTATTTTCAAGAACATTGGGCCTTTTTGGGGAATTTGATTTGAGGTACCTTCTCTTTACATTGGTGAGCTCCTATTATGTTCCTGGAAAGTGACTGCTCTTATGTGACCACTTCCTCCTTTTCTGCCATGGTTTCCCATTACCTGGTGCTGAAGTTGTCTACTAACAGCTGTTTGAGACTAGCTCCTTGAGCTGTTCCTCTAACGAGCTGCATTAGGTGACTGCGTGGACCAAGGCAAAACATGTAAGGTTATGTGAAATGTGCAAACCTAACACTCATGTTATTTACTCCTTCTTCAAGCCACACATGCCCTATAGCCTGTGACTTCACATCTGTCCCCATGATATATTCCCATGTGTTCTGTACATGTCTTGGTGCTCTTGAACCTCACTAACCAACAGGAAGGGACGCACCAGGAGTTAGTTCATCATGTACTATGGGGAAACTGGCCTTTCCTTTCCAGACCCATCTTCTGGAATGGATTTCCAGGCTTGTGGTCACTGTACAACCAGTTATGCTGGAGAAATTTGGGGTTCTTTTTTAACCAAGTAACTGTAAAAATGGTTAAAAACCATTAGTAGTCATAGATTCTGGGTTATTATTCCTGCCTGAATCACAAGTGCTGGTGGAGAATAAAAAGGGGACCAAAGAAATGTGCTGTATGAATCGGTCTGACTTTCTTGTCAGGGACGTACCTCATGGATGAGGGCATTGGATGACTGTGGAAGTTCCTAGTGGAAATGCATTAATTTGAATGCTTCGGACTAGTAGGGTGAAGACCGGAAAGTGTGGAAATCTCTGGATTTCCACACTTTCCACTAAGTCTAGGGAGAAGAACAGACCCTTCAACCAAAATGAAATCCTATCTGCTATCTATAAAATCATCTGTCGCAATAATCAGCCGTAGCTGAAAAATCCCTTCTTGTTATGTTATGTTTCTGTTGGTGAGATTAAGGATGGGCAGTAGCATTTACCAGGCTTTGAAGTATGTTACTGCTCCTGCATTTCTTCTCTCCTAGATTAGTCCTTAGACCTGCCCTTAGAAGAAAAGTTACTCAAATTTCTTGTTTGATCAACTGGCTATCAGAGCTGATCTTTGCGTACCTTATCTTCAGGCTGTTCCTGAAACTCAGCTCCCTTGGCTCTTCTTGGTGCCTTTTCTTTACAGAAGGGGTAGAAATCAGATCTCAGATCTTTTGAGTTTAAACTGAAGTTGTAGAAGAGGGTGGGCTCTGTGGGAGATGGTCCTCCATAGATCCATGACTGCTTGTCTGCTCCATGTGCCAACTAAAAGTGTTTTGGGCAAAAACCACTTTTGTATTTTGAAAGTGAGGATGAGTTGACTATGCTATTTGGAAATGAAGGGATAGCACTTGCGGAACGTATATGGGTTTGCAGGTAGATTTTGGCAGGGAATGAATAAGTGGTGAGGCAGTATTATATCAATACATGGAAGACTCCTGGCAGAAGAGATACATACCTGTGGTTTTTTACTGCTTTTTTTTTAATTGTGACAGAGGTGTGGTGTTAGCCTAGCTGTACCTGTAAGGACTTTGCATGAAGCTGGAAAATGCAGCATAAGACTTTTCCTCAAGTCATTAAAAGCAGGCAGTTCATTGCCCAGAGCATCATATAATTTTTCCTGGCCTTAATGTTTCTGTGATTTGGGGTACACTGGCATAACTAAAGTACGAGTCTCTTTTTACTCTTAAGTCCTGAGAACGTTATCACAGGCAGAGCTGTTTACCCATAGCTTTTTCTAAGGTTAGAGCAACTCTTCAGTTTGCCTAGCAGCAGTTCTCATCAGTATTCAGGACCAGAACGATACAGTAAAGGAGACCAGGCAGCATATACCACAGTACCTGTTTAAATATATTTTGAATTATTAAAGAAATATTTTTATTGTAGCTAGGATAATCACATATGCAGAATAGCAAGGTCAGTGCATGAGAGTGTTAAGGAAAAACAATAAATGCAGCAGATAACTAGTTTATCTCTTGGGAATGTTATTTCATGCACTGACAGATCTTCCTCTTTAACATCAATCTAGAAGGCTGAGTTCTGTGAAGTGCTTTAATTAACCTATCATCATGTACTTATTTATGGTGTCCCCAAATGATATTATCAAAATACAATAGTCTATTCTCTACCTCCACTCTATAAAATGTTCCAAGATCTGAACATTTATACGAAATAGTGATTTTTGAAAACAAATATTTTCAAGCCTATTTTATATGTGTATCTTGGCATGCTGTCAAACTTTAATTGCCAGCAACCAGGGAAGGCATATACTCTTGAAAAGTAACAAGTCCCTGTTACTTCTTTTCATCTGGTTATCTGATAAAACTCCTTTAAAATTAGTATTCAGCACCTCAGAATCCATGCACACAGGGCTGGTATAATTTGTCTTTCTGACACGCTTAACCCAGCAAGTGGGTTCCTCGGTGTCTTTGATAGAACAGTAAGATTAAAGGTAATTATTTCACTTTCTGTAAGTCTTCGCACAGTGATACAAGAATCACTCCTCATCCCTGCAGTAGGTCGGACCACGCTTATTTGCTTGCTGTAAGTTTGATTTTAACATGAGTGGAACGGTGATATGAAAACCACTTGGAAAAATAAAATGTATTATTGCCCATAACTTTAGTTTTGTGATAACCTTTATATAATTGTATGCTCCTTTTACCAGCCTAAGATTTTCTTTCTTTTAATTGTCTAGGAAAAACTGTCTCTCATTGATTCTACAGTAAATGTAAGAACAGCCTTTGCTAAGTGCTGCCAGTATGCTCAGCCTTAGTACATACAGGGAGATATATGTTTTGTAGCCAAAGTAGCAGATAATAGCAGCTTCATCTTTTGAAAATTACATTTAAAAAACTGACACCTTGCATTCAAATACTTGCCGTGGTTTTCTCTGGGTATGTTAGGTTTTATCAGTAGTGTGAGGCTCAGGAAGTCATTCATTAGTGCTATATTCAGTCTCACACTTGTACCTGACTGCAAAGTTAAGAGTCAGTGTTATTAACTTCTAATGATGCCATCTCCTGGTGAGTGGCGCCTGTGCTGGTGTTGTGATCTGGGAGCAGTACAGAGAAGATAGAAAACAAACAGCAAAACCAACAGGGCTGATAAAAACGTGACTGAAGTAGGAGCATGCGCACACTAAGAGTTTTGCCTTGGAGTATGGAGGCAGACTCTGTGGTGACAGATACTTTATTAACTGTCAGAAAATAATCCATCAGTTTTTGTCAGTTGCTGAGGGCAGTTCATTCTTCCTATGCACTTGTACAGTGCCTAGCACAGCAAAATCTCAATCTTGGTCAGGGTTTGTAGGCACTCTACTAATAATATAGCCATGTTTTGACTCAATGATGTTGCTTGCAACTCATGTTCATGGCTTTTAATGTTATTGTTTGCAATGACCCAGTGTACAGATTGCTAATAATGTCTCATCTTCTTCACTCCATTTCTTTGGGCTTTCTGTTTCTTCACCTGCAGTACCTTCAGTGATTGTGGCATCAAAGACTGCTCCAGGATTGCCTTCATTCACTGGGCATGTACATGCACGCACCAATGTGCATGCAACAGTGCCAGTTCATTGGCTTGATAGACTTTCAATAAGCAGCCTTTCTGCAAATACTGGATGAATCTGAATTTTTAACAGTGGTAATGAATGATGTCTTTGTCTCCTGGTGAAAGGTACACTGGTTGCATTGGGGCACCCTCTGTAAAACAGTGAAAATGGCTCTGTCAGTCCAACAAAGTAATGGGACTGAGTATCTTCCCATATGATCCTGTGGGGGATCAAGTTACTGGTTATTCTTGCCTTCATAATGGACTAGGCTTGCTACACTTTTCATTGCGGTATATTTTCATATCTTAAATGATGCCTATATCTTTTTTTCCTGGAACTTCTACAAATTTCAATATTCTTTACAAAGTGAAGATGACAAAATGGCATGTAACATTCCATTAGCGGTGTCACTACTGCCAAATACATAATTATATTTTTCTCTTGTCCCCATGGGATATTGTACTGCTTACACACTGTAATGGGAATTCATGAGCAGATTTTCTGCCCACTGACATTTAGTTCTTTCCATTGTCTCTGCATTCCAGGTTGCTGTCTTCTTTTGAAAATAGGACCTACAATCTTTCTAGCTAACTAAGCTATTAGCATTAAAGCAGTGATTATGTAATGAGTTTTGGCTTGTCTAACTGTGGGCTCCCCTTCACCTTTGCTGCATGTCTCTGCCACATCCCTGTGTCAGTAAAGATGTTCTAGCTGGAAACTAGGCCAATAAAATCAGAAAAGAAAATTTTGGATGGATAAGTGAGTGGACCTGGTAGACAGCATGGCTGTGCCTGACACCAGTACAAAGGGGACAGTAGACACGTCTTTGTGGCCTCATTATCTCCTCAAACTATTTAATGAAATTGCAGCATTGGGTATATACTTTGCACCTGGAATTTGCATTTGCTACCTAGTTTTACCTGCGTAGATGATTCCCTGTTGGAGCTGTTGGACTGGAGTTTGGCCTACATACATTTTAGCACTGATGTCTTACTGTTGAACTTTTGCAGTTGTTTTTGGTTAGCGTCACTCATGACAGGCATATCACTAGGAGGATGTGCTCAGATAAAAGGAGAACACAGCATAGGAATGTACTGAATTGGCTTTTGTTGCATGTTATTGCACTGCTGAAGATGTTGTACTGCACAGCATTTCTGCACAAGTCTTTTTTCCACTGAGTTGCTACTCACATGTCCACACAGACAGAACTGGGATATAGCCTCTGTGAAGAACAGTGGAAGGGAGGGAGCACACTCCTGTATTTCTTTTTTCCTCTGAAAACCGATGTTAAAAGCAATAGGAAATTTCCAGCTGTGTTACCAATATGTGTCATAAATGTTATTGACTAAATTTAGCAAACCAACACCAGCAGAGCAGACAGGAAAACAGAGCTCAATCATCACATGGCCTTCATAATCTACCTTCAAAGCTAAAGACAATGTTTACTGACACTTTGTTTTCAAGCTGGGATTTCGTCCTTGTACAAGAAGCTTTGTTACTGGTGCTGCATTATACAGGTTTGAGGTAAGGGAACATAATGTTGTGACTGAAAGAACAAGGCTGATGTGTAAAGCATGGGACTTGACAAGTCTGTTAATCTTCCTTCTTTTTTTAAACTTTTTGGTCCAAGAAACAGTCTTCTGAATAGTTCATATACAAAGTCAGGTGGGAAGGATCTTTGACACCTATTCTTTCTGATCCTGACTCTCTGCTTGTTCTGTTTAAAGATGCTCTTGCAAAGATTGTCTTTCCAGCATTGTACTATTTCTTCATCTTTAATTAAATTTTTCATGATACTCCTTTCCACACTTATTGGAAAGACATCATCTTGGTGATACGAAAACAGGAAGCACAACTTCCTCCACAAAACTTTCTAGAATTTGACTAGACAGTTTCTGTCAGTACAGGAGACAGAACTGTCTGCTTCATTGGTCTGTATATGAAATTTCCTCTTAATTAAAACCTTTTGAAATGCTGTATGAGTAGGATGAGTCACATAAAGCTTTCTGTTTAGTGGGCAGATACAAGCATCATATTGAAAAGAAGGGGCAAAAGACACGCTGCTGGTAAGAGATGCAGGATATTAAGTGCCATGCCTATGAAGGAAGTTAATGTTCAGCACTGTTGTGCTATGTCATGACAGAAAACTCTGTATGGATGGGTTGAAAATGTCTCCCATAGTCCTGCCAGACCCAGCCTTGTGACTTGGCGCCTCTTGGGTTGTATGTCTATTTCTGCCCAAAGGTCTCTGTGCCTAGTGAAAGGTGACCAGGTATGCCCCAGGCAACGTGTGAAGCTCAGAGAAGTATCTCAGCTGGCAGAAAAAGAGATCTTCTCAACCAGCTGCCAGGAGGCTCAGTAAGGACAATGTGCCTTCTCTAACTAGTGGGACTATAATGCTGGTGCCTTTCTGGCTGTTTGCTTTTGAGCCTTTACCAGTGCTTCTGTCCTGGTGGTACATTCCCAACATTTCATCCAGATGTTACCATATCTGAACTGAAGCCTCACAGGCTGATTTATAAATTGTAGTTTTGTAAAGATGTGGTTGGGCTGCAGCAGATGAAGACAGCTGCTAATGAAAGCTATTGCTGTGCCAGCATGTACCTGAAGACAAATGCTAGGCCCAACACGCATAAGGCATCTGGTTTTATTCCAGTGGCATACGGCAGCTTCACACCCTTAACAAGAAGTCACCCTCACAGCAGCATCAGCCAAGGGCAAGGTCAATCAGCAAAATGTGGAGGGAATTACATGTTTTAATGTCTTCTTTGGCCAAGAATGTGCTTTGCAATCACAAGGAGTACTCATGACGCTTGGATAATTTTGCAGAGTGCACGTATACAGCTGCTCAGTTGTCATTAAGTCTCCCACGCTCATACATGACTGTGCTGTAAAAAGGTGAGACAGGCGGTGAATTACAGGCGATGATTGCAGGGTGACTAGATAGGCCTCCACAAGACATATGCCTATAACTTGCAATTCACAGGGCTGCTCAGTACATGAGCCAGCCTGCTATACTATATCACCCTTCCAATAAACGGAAGCCAAAATATAAAGTTGCTATATACTTGCTTAGGCACATGAAACTGGTGGGTGTAATGATCCAGACACATAGCCTGCTGACGCACTGTTACAGTCACCAAATGATGAATAATGAAATGTGTGGGGGTGTACCTTAGCAATCTTAAATATGCCAATTAAAAAAACCAACTCTGGATAAACAAGTGTGGGAAATTACTTCTGTAATTTCTGTTTTGGCTGGCTGGAAAAAAAAGGCCTTTTTCACAGTTACAGGTGAGGGAAGGCTCTTGGCACCTATGGGCACCATTAACACTTCTCAGGGACAACAGAAATTCATCTCCCCTTGCTAGGAATAAAGTCACCTTGAGAGATAACCATCAGATACTTAAAGAACTGAATGAGTAACACTTTCTCAGCATCTGGTGCCTGCAAGTTAGTTTTTCAGGTTTGTATGAGGAAACCTTGGTGCACTAGATGGCCTTTATGCAAAAAGAATCGCTTTCTTTAAATGAGCAGCGTGTTAAGGGCAGATGGCAGCATCCCCCTGTGGACCTGTGCTGGGCTGTGGAGCTCCAGCTCTGGGGGCTCTTGGCTGCAGAGGAGGTAGCCCCCACTGCCATGCTGCTCACCCGGTCTGGGGTCCTTATCAGCGACGTGCCCCAAGGGGTGGTGGAGGCTGGAGCTATTGCAGGGGTGAAGCTGCGGAGGCCAGTTGCGGGCTGCACCATTTGTTTTAGTTTTGGAGTCAACTGCGAGGAGCGAAAGGTCTAATGGCTCTGGGGCCTGTGAAGCATTTGATAAATATTTCTCTTTGAGGGTCTTCCTCCTGCTCAAACGTGGCTGCATATAGAGAAGGCACATGCATGAATTTGTGGCAACAGATGTCTATTTTGCTGGGACGTGCCATGTTTGACAGGGTGGCCTATAAAGAGTTCGCATGAGGCTGGAGAGCAAGCATCACTGTTTGCTATAAACAAACCTTACCAAAGTGCCTGTAATTGCAGTGTTAGAAGGTTGGCCAGGCCTACATGGTAGCAGAAGAGGAAAATAATACTTTCTTTTATCTGTTCTTGCAAACAGCTGGAGACAGATAAAAGCGGAGACAGTTTTAACCTAAGCAAAGATTGTGACTGTGTCCTTTCCTTTGTTCCTCAGTGCTTTCTGTTTTCTTCCTTCTTAGTTATATTTTTATTTGCAAACGAGACTATGCATGGGACGGCTTCTGAATGCTTTTTCTTTTTTCCTCTTTTCTTTTTTTCTTTAACTTAAGGAGATACCTGTTTCTCCTCAAACTGAACTCCTGTGTCTGCCTCTGCTTCAGAGGTATGCAAGGACAACAGACTCTGTGCTCTGTTCCGCCTACTCATGGCAACTTCCAGAGCCCTGACACAAAGACCAGACAAATATCTTCCACAACTAACCATCACTGAGGATATGTTTTGCATAGTATGGTAGATGTAAAACAGGCCTGAAGTAATTGTTTTCAGATTTTCCAGTAACACAGAATGCAATGGTATAAGATATAGAGAGAAAAGGAACTGTTATCTTAAAGAGAAACAAAAACCTTCTGTCACTTCTTCCAAGTACACAGAAAATTTTCAAATCCTAGCATTCAGAGTGAGTAGTGATTTACACTGACATTAATTAGAATCACTTACCAAGCTAAGTTCCCCATGCAGTGCTTTGAAACTAGAAACTGTACCTTGCTGTTTCTAATTAGATGCCTTAGACCGATGTTTTGGTACAGTAGGAAAATGTTGCTTTGCTAGACTTTTCAATTGCACTAATAATTCAAGTCATACCAACCCAATAATGTATAGCTCCATCAGGGTGACTCTTGCAGGTACATAGGCTCATCTACATAAGAAGTTATTCCAGATCAGCTTTTCCTGATTAAATCTGCTGTGGATGCTATTGCAACAGAAATAGCTCTTCTGTTGTAAAACCTGTATTAGACC
>NW_008825114.1:15391449-15417863 GCF_000699105.1 Pygoscelis adeliae
ATTAATTAATTAATTTGTTAATTGCAATCTTTTATGGCTCTGTATGTTTTCTGTAGGGATAAAAAATAAGTATTACTTCAGATATATTTTTAGTATACTATGTACTTTCCACATATCTTGCTGCTTTCCTTCAAAAAGTAAAGCCTATTTGAAGCACATTACAAGCTGTATTGCCTACAGACTTCTCAGGTATGCTTTATGGCAAGCCAAGATGTTTTAACAATGGCATTACTGCAATCAACATCTGATAAATAAAGGTATGACTATTTTCCTCCAGCTGTTCTCTTTGATATTTAATTGTCCTAAGCTGGTACCTCCTTTTCAAAGTCTGTGGAAACACAGGCACAGACGAGTTTGTGAGAAATAATGAGAAAAGGGCTGTTTCTGGTCTAGTGTATCTTATGTGAACAGTGAGGAACCTTACTCTTTCCACTCAAGACTAGGGTGTGGAAAGGAGCAGTCTGAATCCTTTGCAGTATTTAACATGAATATGTTTTTACACAATGACTCCTATAAATGTCTGTTACTGAATAGTCATAGATTCAAAGGCAGCCACAATATTATGTAATCTGTTGGTGATGCATCCTTCTCTGCTTAGTAATTGGATTGTTGTCTTGCGTTTGTGGCACAAAAGAAATTAATAAAGAAATTTTAAGAATTAAATATATGGAACTTTTTAAAGCCATTAAGGATTTTATACATCAATGATGTCTTTTAAGCCAACAAAATTATAAATCTGATTGTTTCTATGTGGTAACTCTACATTCAAAGAATGAAGGTACAGTTTAGGCTTCTCCTTGCAATTTTTTTTTTTTTTTAAAACCAAACATGTTTCTGGTGTTTTATAAACTTGCATTGCAAATGCAGTTGCACGTTCCAAACATCTTTTATTTTACAGCCTAGAAATACTCATGTCTAAATGGTATATAAATCAAGACAGGTTTCCTATAGAAAAAGCTTAAACAGGTTGCTCTTTGCTGTCCTTTTAAAAAGAAGAGCTCATATTTCTAGGATATGAAATAAAATAAATCCCCAAAAGACAAATAAGTATCAGCTATGTCTTCTTAAGAAACTTGCTTCTTACCCAAGATTATGCATATGTACAATTTAGCTATAATAAATAATAATAAAAACTGAAAGACTATATAACTCTTAGAGTTCTTCTGTATATCGGGGTTTGAAATATACTTACACTTAAAACCCTCCTTATGTCTTCAAATTTCAGATTGTTCATTCTACCCTGCCCTTTTCTTACTGTTTTGTTACAGGATACAATACAATGACAAATGATAATAAGAATTTTCAAGTTTAAATAAAGCCAAACAAAAAAGCTCTTCAGAAATGAAATCAGCTTTATTTGTTAAAATAGTTGTACTATGTACAAAGGAAATTACTATAATTTACAATACTTAAGGCATAGAACATTGGGGGTTTTTTTGCTTCCACTGGAAGAACAGTATTTTAGAACTAAAGAATCGTTGGGATCAGACATTGATAGAAGTAATAAAATAATAAAATAATAATAAATACTTCACATTCATATAATATGAATTTATAATAATCCAAGCATTTCAGCATTAACTAATACATCTTAATCTGCCTCCAACATGTAGGTAGAAGTATCTTCTGTAGCTCACAGAAGAAAAAAAGTTATATGACTCATGGTGAGGGTTACATCAACCCTAAGATATTTCCCTTTGTCCAGTTTCACAACTGCCAACAGCAGAGCTCCAGGAGGATGGTGAGCAGGCAAGTGAGAGCAAACACTGTTTGCTGTAATCTTAGCCCATTAGAATATAGTCTTGTAATTTCCTCCTTTTCTGATTTCAGTTCTTAAAAAAAAAAGAAAATCAAGAAAATAAAAGGGTTAGTGAGTGAAATATGTAAATTTTAAAACATAAGGATTTTCAACATACTTTGAAAGTCCTCCGACATCTCACAGGTACTTAAGTTAAAGGTATCAGCTGTTAAAGCCAATCAAAGAGGCTATTCTCAGGGGAGAGATGTGAATAGATGTCCCATCAATGATCGTTTGAGGAGCAACTGATAGCACTTATCAGCTCTTGCAGGCATTAATCTCAGAATAATCAAAAGTAAATACCAAGCAAAAGCAAGAGCAAGATCTTCACAAGAGGTATGCACTCAAGTCTGCATGTAGCCTTTTAACCCTTCCTTTAACAAGAAGGGGCTTCATTTATTAGCACAACAGAAAGCCATACCCTCACGCATGTGAAAGCCACTGAGTCCCTGCTCAGATGATTCTCCACTGCCACCTTTATTGCGTTTGTTAAGCTGAGCTCAAGAGTAGGAAGCAGTAGACTGCTTCTACTGAGCATAGTGAGGTCTGATAGGTCTTTTGCTCCTGTAATGGGAAACAATAAGGCTGATTCAAAGGTGAACACCCAAGGGAACTTAAGCATTTAACTCTTCTGAAGAGTTTAACAAGTTGGGTGCCACACATAATTAGTCAATACAGAAGACTTCAAGGCAAAAGTGGTTTTGGTGGGGTTTGTGGTGTTTTTTTTTTCTTTGTTTGTTTTGGGTTTCTTTTTTTCTGTGCTTACAAAGATAGGAATGTCACCTTTCTTTTGTATTTCACTTCTTTGGACTTTTGGACTTGTGGGCTTACCACAAAGTAGGGCATATCCTGGGGTCCTAAGAGGCTCAAGTTTTGGAATTTGTATTTACTTCTGAGTTGGTGGTATAACTCAGGAGTCACAGCTTCAGTGCACTGCTACTCAGATAGGAATCTGGTCGGAAGAGAAGAGGCTGGTAGTTCTTTGGGGTGCAAATGCATCTTGAAGCTATTTAGGTCTGTTGTTTTCTTACCCTGCTAACTAGTGATGTTGGCACAACTGAAGGAAAGTATGTTACAGCACAGGGTGGGATTGAGACATCATGGATGGAGAAGGGCAGGAATATTTTGCACTAACTTTGCCACTGGACATAAAATAATATTAAACTCTTATTAGTCATCTCAGAGTATTGAAAGTACTCTGGATATCAGTAGCCAGTTCTCCATGGAAAATAAGTTCCTGTAAAGCAATCCTTAAAGTTTTTATGCTAGCTGATACACCATTTTCAAAAATACTCAAACTTTTATACAGGGATTTTCACAGGCTGATGTATAAAGACTTGACTTAAAATAATATAGTGCTTTTGAGGAGACTGGGTGCTACTACTTTACACTGATCAGCACTATGGCTACCAATTTTTTTTGGAGTGTGCTCAGCCTTAGAACTCCGTACTAGGAGTAACAAGACTAACAAGAATATTTTGAAGATTAAGATGCAGATCTTAAAATAAGGTTCAGACTAGTTTTCTGCCATTTGTGTGTTAAGGAGCTTATGCAAGAACATGCAAGTTTTCAGTACTTGTTTCTCAGTGTAAAACTGGTTTCTACTTCTATCACACCAGCTTACGCTACTGGTTTTTCTCCTTCCTCATCTAAGAAACATTTTCGTATGCTTGCATGTAGTTTAGTTGTACAAATTGTCTAAGTGGGAAGTCATAGACATGTGCAGGTTTTGCAGAACAGAGAAATATTTAATCCCTGTAGTTTTCAATTAAAATGGGGGAAAGTTTCCTACTGCACAGGATTATAAAGATCTCAAAGTATTTTATGTGATGTACTAGACAGGCAACAGCAGTATTATTTACTGCCTCACTAGTGCATTCTCTGAAGCAAAGCAGGTCACTGCAGAAGTCTAAATAGAGCTTATACAGCATCCTCTGAGTACCCCACTTTTGCAGAAGGTAAATCTGTTACCCACAAGATAAAAATGGTTGATTTAATGCCATTCCTTACCACAGTTATCGTGCATTATTTCTGAGAGACAGTTCAGAGTACCATAGCCGCACCGACACAGCCAACAGCCCTTCAGCACCCAGGCGCCATGGGCAATGCTGCCGCAGTTGCTGTCAAGGATAAGGGAGACATTTGGTACGTCCCTGATCCCACCACAGAAAATAACCATCCAGAGCAGCTTGCTTACTTACTCTCTCCGGTTTTGGTCTGGTTTTTACCTTTGCCGCTCATCGTGTTCACAGTATCTGCCAGTGAAATGCTTTAGACAGGCACAGAAAGCCCCTAGGATACAGGTCCCTCCGTTTTGGCAGCAGTGTCTGTTCAGTTTTTTACCTGCAGGAAAATATTACAGAAGTTACCAAGCGTCCTGGGGGCTCCGAACCTCCCCTTTTCCTCACTTGTTCTCTCATGTCTCTCCAGTTGCCAAAGGATCTTAAGGATATCTAGTTTTATTGTCTTTAGAGACAATAAAATTATCTGCCTGTTAGGAGTGTTTGTTCAGTTAAGCCCGGTTTGTTTAGTTAAGGCTTAGAAGCAAACTACTAGGGATTACAGGATGGTCCAGAAGCAACGCCTGGCAAGTGCCGTAGCAGCAGCAGCATATATTCAAGTGAAATATTTCACTTTGATGGAGGCAGGTTTCAGTCACACTAAGAAATGAGGCATTGTTACCGGGAAACGGTGCTTATTTTTGAGGAAAGGAGGCTTTGTTACTGGGAAGAGTAGCTTAGTTTTGGGAGGGGAACACTCCCTTCAAAGTCTTTCTCAGACTCCTGGGATTGAGTACCAGTCCAAGATTTTATACATGTGCAAGGAAACATAACTCTGCCCTTGTTTTTTTCCGTTAGTACTGTTGCTTTCAGAGAGCTCTATTATTTTTTTTTAATTAAATAATTTTTGGTTATGAAGTATGGTTAAGTTTAAAAAATTAACAGAATTTTACAAAATTTGACAAACACTTTTGCAAAACCAAGGGACAAATCCCTTCTTAATTTCTAGTATCCTTCCCTGTTTTCCATTACCAGCTTTTGCAGATAAGAGATCCCTGGTTCTACCTTAAATTTTTATCACCATTTCTTAAGTGGCCATGGGTATAATTTAAATGAACTGCCACAGAAAACCAACCAACTGGAATCTTCCAGGACAACAGTCAAAGTTGTCAAAACATTACTGTGATATAATATTTTAAAAAGCAATTTTATGGCATTGTTTAAATAAATAATGTTACCTACTCTCTGTAATCCCAGTGAAAGGTACCAATGCCCTGGAATTTTGTTGCTTTCTGCTTTCATAACTCTGATTCATGTCACTGAGGGCATTTATAATAGTCCCTTCGTTCTTGGGCTGTTGCTTTTGTGCTGTGGCATTGAGACTTTTCACATCTTCATGTTCTTCTTTTTCACGGCCTTAACAAGAAGTGCAAATACAGAAGAGAAGGGTAGCTTGTAATGAAGTAATGCATACTGTAAATGTAGAAGAGAAACACGGGAAGGGGGGGGGGGGGGGGGGGGAGAAAAGGGGGGGGGGGGGGGTTGGGGCGGTGGGAAACACGAAATTTTCCTTACCTTTTCCTAAATGAACAGCCTGCCAGACCAGAGTCACAGTGAAAAGAATTCTACAAAAAACAAAGAGCTGAAATAAATTTGTGCTAATAAGACACAAACACCAAAACGAGGATGGAGGTGAGGGAGGCGCTTTTTCAAAGCTTTATCAGCCATTGGTAATATAAACTATAAATATTTCATGCCAGCAATAATTCGAATTAACACATTAAAAATCTCAAATTAAGCTTGAAAATTGGTGGTGGGGTGAGGCGAGCAGAGAACAGGGCCATACAGATTAGGCTTGTTTCCAGAAAGCTACGGATTCCATACATTTGCTGGTTGACAACCAGTCAAAAATATCTCTTTCTGTACATTTCTTTACCACAACTAGATTGTTGCCAGTAGTTACAAAAGCAGCAAAGGCAAGAGGAAAACACTAGCCTTCACTTCACCCGCAGTTCCAGGTACATTTGTTCCTTTCAGCTTCCTGGCCTGATTATCAACCAAAAAAAGCACTGCCAAAAGGAAAAGCATCCTTGATAGAGAAGGTCCCTGGCAGCTCAGGCAGCCTTACCTAACATGATTTCCCCAGTACATTTTCCTGCAGCCTGAAATACCCGTGAGATCCTCCAGGAAAACTTGAGCAGAAGGAAGAGATCCAAAGCCCCTCACTGAAGGCTGTTGCATGCAGCAGTCCTCACACCATACACGGCAACAAGAGAAGGAGAAAGGAGGATGGATGAAGTTTTTCTCTTTCTGTCCAGCTTATAAAAACGTCGAAAAGACATAGTTCCCAGTTGTACCGCTGGCTGAGCCCTCACTGAGGTCCTGGCAGGCAGGGACCATCTCTCCGAGCTAGGACTCCCTGGACTGCTCCCGATTTACATGCACTGCTGAAGGGTGGAGCAAAGTGGGGGCACCTAGTGCTGGGGGGAGACTTAAGGGCCCATGACCACAAAAAAGCCCAAGCCAGGAAGATCTCAGCTCCAGTTTATTTCTTAACATAAAAAACCTTGTACCACCATATACTGCATGGGGAAGAAAAAACTGTTCTGCAGAACTGCAATAGGTATATAACAAACTGCAGCAGGTATATAATGAAGGTTAAAAAGCCTCTACCTACACGCCTTGTCTCTACCAGGATTTTCCACAGGGGGCTCTACTTTATGAAATTGTACCACTTTGCAGCACAGATAATCCTTACAGCCTGCATTAGAGATTTCTACCAAAAGCACTACAGAAAGCAGCATAAAGTTCTTGACAGTAGTTTGTTGTCTCACACGAGCTGTTAATAAACTCATGAAATACCTTTTGAAACTTTTTTACTATTAGTAAAATTAGACCCATTAGTGAGTATTCCTAGTCTGAGTCCATGCAATATCAGCAGATACCTAGATTTAACTCACCATGTGTGCTGAAATGGGCTAGGACCACTCACACAACTTTACTATGGCTTAGCAGCATCAGCAAAAAGACCTGCAGCTGGACAGTGGTAAAAAAGCAGCTCTGGGCAGTCTTTTCTCAAATGGCTCTACCTGTACCCAGAGTGCACATGGCCTTTACCTAAGTTGTAACAGGAAACTGCAGCAGTACAGCTTTGTTTTGTTTTGGGGGGGCAGGTGGAAGAGGGAAGCTTTCACTATGCCAGTGCAAATCAAGCTAGTACAAATTGCACCTTGGCTAGATATACGATCACATCAGACATATGGGTTAGACCTTCACTGAAGAAATGGCTGTAATGGTTAAAGACATTGTCATCTCTTGTTGTTTATAACTCCCTGTGGCTGACACTTGTCAGTTTTGCCCCATCAAAAAAGCTAATGGTTTGGAAGCTGTGAACACCCCTCATCCAATTTGGTACAAAGGCTGGCTTAATTTACAAAGAGAGCTGTCCGGATTAAGTCAACCCACTTGGCACTGAAGCAGATGGAGATTGTTCTGAGGACATGTTCTTTCATGTCTCCTGTGGGGACACTGATCTCTGGGACACTGATCTCCGACAAGAGGGTAGAAGTGCATGGCTGGAGGTATAAAATGGCTGTTTCTGCAGGGAAAGCTTGCATGGTGTGCTCTGCTGGGCTACATCAATCTTAGTGGATAAGGCATTTCCAGTGCTGGTACAACTGTTGACTCCAATTGATCTAAACTCAATTGTTTTCTTGTAGGCTAACTTCTTTAGCTTCATGGTAACTTGTTTCATGTTGTGTTTTATGTTTGTTACTAATTTAAACTGATTTAGATGAAGCTATTCTTGGATTCCAGACTGCTAGTGAGGTACTCTGTCTTTTGCAATTGAGAGTCTGTGATGTACGTTTATGTGTAATTCAGCTCAATCAGCACTAGAAGAACTTATATGCTAATACTTGTAGGTAAGATATTTAATAGAAAGAATGTTATGATAAAAATCACAACATGTTAATTCAGGAAGGGATTTTTTTTCCCTATCTTAAATAGTAACAATTTTGAAGAGACAGATTACTCTCACCACTATGCTGTTTGCCTCTACCTGCTGCGATTCACAAGAACTTCTAAACTAAACACGTTAAGGTTTAGGTACTTGCTTAAAACCTGTCACATGTGTTCAAGTACTGGTGTGACAACAGATGCTGTTCTGAATTAGGACTGTAAGATGTTTCACACAAAATGAAAGGGATGCCATTTTTGCATGTATTCACAAAACATGTATGTTTGTTTTATAAACATATGAAAATGTTTACTTGTGGAAAATACAATCCAAACAACTCTTGCTTTCATTTGAGTTCTCTAGCTGTATAACTGGGTTAGTAATTTGAGTTTAAAAAGAACAGCTGTAGTTACATTTGTTCGCTGTTTTTTGTTACTATATTAGGAACAAAATATTCATTTTCAATTTGGTCTAACTGGTAGTATCACTTTAGGTTACAGTATTCAGATGCTGAAATGCCATCATTTAGCATCTAGTTTGTTGGTTTTCCCCTTCCCATAGATCGAAGGCAGAAAAAATAAACAGAGATAAATAAACACAGGAACATCACACTTACTGTTTTTTTTACTAAATGCAGTGTCAATATAGTTCTCCCGGAGAGCTTTTCTGGGTATCAGATTCCCAGCCCTATACTGGAGGTAACTTTCAAAATGGGGATGCTGGTAAAGAAATATTGATCAATTTTCACACCTGTGCCATTTGCTTAAATCAGAAGTCATCCCTGTAACTGCAAGAGCTAACAACCTGGGGAACTGTAAAACAGTTGGTAAACATTTCTCACTGTGATACCTTGTTTCTTCCTTCTTTCTCCCTACAGCCTCACCAGCAAGGCACACACAGGAATGGGAACAACGTAAATTGCTCAAGTGCTGCTGTTGCCTGCCTGCCCTATAGAGGTGAGATTGGTGTGATGCTGCGGAAAAGCGCTGCTGTTTGCTGTTGACAGAATCTGCCAGAAAGTGATTGCTTCTGCCCAGGGATTTGTGAGGAGCTGCAGTAAGGGTAGATGCACCCCTTTTATCAGCTTCAAGTAAGATAAGAGTGGAGCCAACCAAAGAGCTGGTCCTGAGCATTTAAGTTAAACCCTGTGTACACAGGAGATGGTTAACTGTGGTTAGGGGCTTTCAGTGCTGTTAGTTCCAACAGCAGGTCAAGTAGCCTATATGGATAAGGGTGGTAGGAAAACATCGTGTTGCTTTATTAGTCCACATAACCCCTCTTGTACTCATCCAGGGAACTATTCGCACTGTTTCTTTCGGCACTGTTTCCTAACGTGCAAGTGGACCACTACACTGAAAGATGAAGTATGGATAATATGTGCTATTTTTTAATATTAGTGTTCCATAAAAGCTGTATTCCTGTGCAGGTACTCAGAATTTCTGAGAGCTTCAGGATCAATAGATGCCTAAGGATTGGAGGTAGCAATGGAAAAAAAAAAAGAAACAAGGATGAGGAAAATGTGGGTGTTCCTGGCTTCCTGGGAGCTGTGCTGAAAAGCCTGCTCAGGGGTATGCAAAGTTCAATGATGGCCAGTGCAGCCAAAGTGCTTACGAGAAAGATTTAGGTTCCCAAATTCCAGCTTAGGACTTGGGCCAGATCCCTAACCAGATTGGGCAATGTTAAATCAGTTATGCAGAATATCATGGAAGACAATGGAAAGCAATTACGCCCCTGGACATTTATTGAAATCTTGGGAATAGTGACTTCCATGAAGCAAAGCTGTCAGCCTGGGTGACTTACAGTTCTTTGAGGAAAGGGCAGACCCCAGGCAGTCTAGGCTGGGACCTCTCAGAGTGTGCTTAACTCATTAAATGGTAAGGGTCCTGGATGGAAAGACCTAATACTAGCCAGCCTGAGATTTGTATTTTTATTTGTTTATTTTTTGTTGGCTACAGCTGCTACTAGGATTTCTGACAGCTACCCAGGTGTTCTTGCTTTCTAAAGGCTATGTAAAACTTAAACACAGTCAGACTGAATGATTTTTATGGTGTCACAGAACTTTCTCGACAGGGGCTGGTCAGACCAGCTCTTATTACTGTCAGGAATTTCCTGTAGGATCATGTAGGGGTTGCTGTTGTTGCCTCTTCATCTCTGTGTATGTATGAAGCAAAGATCGTACACAGGCACAAAAGCTTGCACTGGTTCCAATGAGCAGTTTAAATGCCCTGAGCAGCTTTTTTCACTCCAGGTTAAGGATGGCTTATATTGGTTTAGTTGGAATTTACCACTAACTGACTTGAAGAAGAAGTAAGAAGATAAGATAATCCATATAGTAAATGGCACCAGCTTAATGAATGCCACAGGTCCGTGGTCAACTTAAGCAAGCTAAACGGCTGCTGCTGCTAAAAGGATGAGTCCCCCTCTGTCTTACACCATGGGCTATTTGTTTGTACTGCCTCCCTCACGCTGCCATTACTGTTTGTGCAACCGTGAGTGAGCTGGAGCAGGGACTTTATCTGAACAAAAACTCAGCTGGCAAAAAAAAAAAAAGGTTAGTTTTCAGCTGGATCAGTTCCCTGATGTGGTTTGCTACATGAGCACTAGTGCTGGCAGAAGCAGGAGGCAGGGATAAGCAGCCATGGCCGTGTGACAGTCAGCCCCTTTTTGTAGCAGAGCTGATTTATACCAGCTTAAATTGACTGTGGAATTTGTAAATAGATTTCAGTTCATAAATTTAAACTGGTGTTCCCTTCCCTAGGAAATAAACCACAGCCAATATATCTACATGATAAAGATACCATCTTCTATGCTCTCATCCTATTAGCTCTGACTTATACAGAGGAGTAAAGCAGTCATCCCGCATCTCTCTGACAACATATGGATGAAGGTTAGTACAAACAAGATGGGAGTGATATTACCAAATGAAAGGAAACAGCTACAACAGTCCCTTGGAGAGGGAACCTTATGCAGATGTCGTACAAAGATGTAATGCTCTGTCACAGACTGACATAAATTTATGGAATAAAACCAGCGTCATAACAGAGCATCCTATAGGTTTTCCTTCTACTGAGTCTAACCGTTAGTCATTAAACATGATGAAAAAAATCAATATGATAATGAAAGGCTTTTCTAATGAAAATGAATGTAGTTTATGTCTTTTGTGTACAGAAAAAAAAAAAAAAATTCTGCCAGTACACAAGGGAAGTGATAAGAAGATCCCGGTTATCTTTCTCTGATGGAAAGGTTCTTTGGCAAATGAATCAGCATGAACAAGAGACTGCAAGACTGAGGCTTCTTTTCTTCTTCAAATAAAAGAAGTTTCAGTATTTTATTGATGAAAAAGGAAGTACTGAGGAAAAAAGTTTTGCACAATTATTTATTTTGAAGTTTGAAAAGATGATGCTTTTAGCCACCTCAGGCTCTGCAGAGAGCCAGAAAGTATTTTTGTAGAGTTAGTAGTGCTGAACTCTACATTTTTGGCTGAACGTGCTTCTCCTCTGCATACTATCAGGTGCGTGTCCCCGTCTTGTCCACCGTTCAGAAAGCTGTGTCAACATTTCAGGTTTAAGAATGGTCTCTTTTTGGCTATGTAGCTTATGCAAGCTTACCAAGTCTTGCTCTGTTCTACTAAGGGGTCATTTGGGGACACTGTATTAGTGCAGTCATGCACTCAAGCTA
The DNA here is from genome assembly GCF_000699105.1 of Pygoscelis adeliae. Lineage (NCBI taxonomy): Eukaryota > Metazoa > Chordata > Aves > Sphenisciformes > Spheniscidae > Pygoscelis > Pygoscelis adeliae. The sequence continues at coordinate 15,402,884 of NW_008825114.1, forward strand.
TATCTCTCTTGTAAAATTACCTTAGGCATCTATCTGAAAATCTATCTTTTCCATATACAAAATGCAAATGCTTGAGTTTAATGGCATATTTTGACCTGGCTCAGCAGTCTTGTTTGGTGATGTCAGCTGACACCAGAGTGAAATTTTCACTCAGTCAGGTGATTCACCCTAGCAGTAAAGACAGAAACAATTGAAAGGTTGAATAGCTGTCAGGTGTTTCTCGTGCTGTTTTTATTTGGAAGTATTGCAGTGTGGCTTAGCCTGCTGTTAACAGTGCTGCAGTAGCACATGACCCCAGAAAGCCGCCTGGGTTTATGTGGCATGATACAAACTAGGAATTTCATAGCAGCCTTGAAGGAGTCCCAGATGAAGTGGTGATCCTATGGCCTAATTCAGGGACCGGGATGCATATCCCAGGAGGCCAGGAATAGAAACTCCTGCATAGATCTTGTCTTTGACCTTCAAGCTAGCCAAGGATGCTGGCATTTCTTTAGGATGAAGCTATGTATTAAAGCTGAGCCAGTGTTAGAAGGCTAATTCCCAAGTCAAGCATATGCTGAGATTTGCACTGGCTCTAGTGGCATTGGACATCTTATGGAGCTGAATCCATTTGTTAACCTGGAATAAACCTAGCTACCCTTTTTTCTGGGCTAGTTTTCTGGCTTATGAATTGAAGCATCCCAGCAAGAGGTCCAGTGAGCACTGGAGCTGACCTGTGTGTGGGTGAGCAAATGTGTGGCTGGGAGCCAGGCTTTGAAGGAAGGAAGTGGGCAGGACATCTTTTCAGGTGTTATGAGCTATTAGATCATCCCAAACCATAGTGTCTTGTTTCATCCTTCTTTTTTCTCCCCTCCTTGAATTCACTGTTTCAAATACAAAGTAGAAAGCAGCTTGTATATATATATATATATATATAAAAGTCACTTTGCAAAACTTGGTATTGGTGATAAGGTGTGTGTAAGGAACAGGTCTGACACTCCTTGGAGAGTTATCCTTGTAGGCACCAGGAATAGCAGGTAAAAATGAGAGATCCAGTGGTTATTTTAATCTATGATAATAGCATTTAAATTAGTATCAATTAAAATAGAAACAAAACACTATATCATAATTTATACTGCTGTCAGCAGTCCAGGCCTTCCTTTTGTCTCCAGCCTACTGCTCCACTTGAGGGTTCCTGTCCCCTGTGCCAGCTGGGGCTGGCAGTTCAGCCCTGGCCCAACAATTCAAAATGTGCTGCATGTGTCATTGTTTGCAGATGGCTTGTGCTCAGTGTTGCTTTTCTGCGAGGAGTGTGTTGAAGTTGAACTTCTGCCATTACAATGGCTTCATTTCTGCTCCATACTAAGTGGGGAACTGCGTGAATTGAACTGGAGCTGCATAGGTCAGCATCTCTAAAACACAACTGTATACCGGAGCCAGCACATCCGTAATGATGCTTGGAGGAAAGCTGCATTTGTCAACAGAGGCCAAATCTTAATATCTTCTTCCAGGCACTTAGAACGGATTGCCATATCAAAAGGCAGTTTTGAAAGTTTCTGGCCTGTGGGTGTTAGGGACATTCTGTAAACCACTTCTGAGAATACAAAAATCCCATGATAAAGAACAAACTAGAAACCCCATGAGTGAAGTCTGGAATATAATGGTTATTTTAAGCAGTTAGATCGCACATGGGGCTACAGAAGGAAAGGAGCCATCTCTCTTTCAGCAGTGGTTGACTCCACTGTGCTGGAGGGCTCTGTGCTGACAGTGGGATTAACGTGGGGGAAAGCAAAAGCAACAGTGGGATCTGTACAGATAGAGTCATGCTCTTAGGGACAGAGCATGTCTCAACATATGCTTGACTTGGGGATTAGCCTTCTGTCATCACTTTTCCCTTTTGGTTTGGGAAGAGTGATTACAGATTTAAGGACAAGTGACTGGTGTAGTTCCATAGTCTGTTACTAAGTGTCTGCAAATAATATAACTTTCTTTTTTTTTAAGCATGGCTATACAGTGGGGAGAAGAAATGGTTATGAGTGACATGACTAATTATGACAAACTCTGCTTGGTGGTATTTATTTGTTGAGACTGGAGAGATGCATTGTGAAAACCCAATTTTCTTGTTACTCTGCAGGTTAAGAACAATGTAACACTGGCATGGTAGGACAGTCATTCTGCCACAGAAACCAGTGGTTATGGCATGAATGTTGTTAGTATAATTCCGTGAAGGCAAGAGGGTATAAACAGTCTGAGTCACCTAACATGGGCATATTGTGAGCAATTATATTAGTGGTGTGACTGCTCTAACTTCAAATGTTCTGAGCAGGAATTTCTGGAAGCCAGGAACAGTAAATTGATAGAAGATTTTTCTGGAACACAAAGTTTTACTTGATAATAAGGACTATGAAGGGCACCAGACAGGATGCCAGCTGCAGTTTCACACTGCGATATACATAAGTATATTTGTGCAAATGTAACTTTTTTTTTTTTGGCAGAAAAGCTGATTTTTATGAGCTTCACGCCTTGCTTATCCTCCCACAGACTTCAGTCTCTTCAGTTGTGCTGCCCAAATCATTCAGGTCATCATTCACAGCAGAGAAAAAATTCAAGTTTCCAATTATTTAATTTAAATTTGGTCCTTTAAAGATCAAACACAGAGGTAAGCCTCGCAAAAAAGTTGAATTGATATAACTGTATTTAAATGAAACCTTTGCCTGTGTGCTCAGCTCCTCTTAATATGGCACACCTGAATGACTGAAGAAGAAAACTAAACTTCTGTAAATACAGTGATTTTTCAGCAGTGTGTGCTTGTAGCCACCTTTAGGGATAAAAAAAGATTGAACCAGTTTAATAGATTACCACTACGTCCTGAGTCTCCAAGGGACATAGAGGCCTGAAATGAGAACATGGTGTGTGTGCATTTTGTTAACACAGTTTTGTTTGACTAAAGATGAAATAGTTGGGGAATTCTAGTGAGCAGTAAACTTCATCCCAGGCAATGACAGCAGAGAAAATATCTGTGAATTTAGGATAACTTTATAGCTTGAGACAAGTATGTGTTTAACATTTATGGTGAAACTTGGCCTAGCTTAATTCATTTCAACTGGTGCTTAATGGATGCTCTGGGAACACTTATAAACTTCCTCTTTAAGTGAAAATCTACCATTTTCTCTGCTAAATCTTCCTGTTTTTACAGGGGCACAGATTTCCAGGGACCTATGACAGTTTATCATTTGGAAAACTGCCCCTCATTTCCACACATAAAAATTGACAAGAAAAAATGCTTTCTTCCTTTAGTAAGTTGTGTTGATCCTTCTCTAGTGGTATAAAATTTCTTCAACAGTCCTTTCCTGGTCTACGTGCGTATTTGTAATAGGTTAAATCTATTCAACAGAACAGATTCTGTTCACAAGAATAAAACCAGAAACATTTATGGGGGAGGAACACAATCCCTGATCTAGGTGAAGGAACCATGTCATCATGATACACCCTCTGATGAATGGAAGTGTTGTATTAGCTGGGGATAGTGCTTGTGCAGCTGGGGCTAATGTCACTGAAGCACCTGTGCCCACTGATCCCACAGTGATAAATCTGTACTTGCATGCACATGTCTTATATGTTCTTATCGAAATTATGGCTGCCATCTATAAACTACTGCAAAACATCTGGCAAGTTAATTTACAAATTAGATGCAGAGCTACATTAATGAATATTTAGTCTAGCACTGCTTTCTGGGACATATTTTAACACCCAGATAGTCCCAGATAGTTATCTGATCCAATGCCCATCTGTGCGTGCCTGACCTTGAGTGACTACATCATGGTAATTTTTCTGTCTTGTCTTCTCTGTGGTTTTTCTCTGAGAGAACTGTCTCCAGTTAGCTTGTGTTTTCCCTAAAAATACCACAAGTAAGGACATACGTATCTGTTGAGGTGAAGCCACACCACTATGTTATCTCTGTAAGCACTCGCTGGAGTTCTGAAGAGCTGCATTCGCCCCATGAGGATGGGTCGTACCCCTTCTTTAGCCCTGTGCAGGGATGGGAGGCTAGTCTTTGTCTTCCTGCACACACTAAGTATCAAAGTGAGTTTGCTTTCCTCCACTTGTGCAAAGGAGGATAAGAACTATGTTGGGGATCATTTTGCTTTTTTACCTCTTCCTGCACAGAGTGAGCTGGCAGACTGGCAGGAATTTATCGCAGTGGCTGAAGGTTCATCAGGATGTCCTGAGGCTAACTTCTCGCCAGTTGATACAGTTTACATTTTATGTTTCTGCTGGGCATTACCGCTGCTCAATTTGGCGGCTGTCAGCCAGGGCCTCGTCATTGTCTAGGACTCTGTTGGTATAGGTGCAACCAAATATTGACAAGTAAGAAAGTCTCTGCTCCATAAAGCTTATAGATCACTAGGTACTTAGAATAACTCCTAGCTTCATGGTTTTAAGTTAACAAACGGAAAAAGGGGAAATGAATAGCTACTTTTCAAAGCACTGGTCTACAAACTTCTACTACTACTACGTGATAGGCCTGATCTTTAGTCTGGTTGTTTTTCTTTCTCTAGCACTGAATCTCTCTATTGTCTCTCTCTCAAACTTGCCCCGGTTCTGACACTTTAATGTAGCAGTGTGTACCCCTCAGCCTGCTTAACCTCTCCTGGATGTTCCCTGTTTCTGCCTTTCCTAGGCTTGTGCATGGGAAGGTAGATGTTGGTGCATGCCTGTGCTTGCTGTCCTGTAGGCTGTGCAGGAGGAGCCCGGGTGATTAGGGACAAGCGGCAGTTCTCAGTGTACAGAGTCCCTGTGTGATGTGTCAGCCTAACTCTTCATTAGTAACTGACAGTTTTGCAGCATTAGGAGCTTCGGGGAAGCATCTATAACCCTCTGCAGATCCAAGGGCCAGAACAATATCTCTTTTTATATGAAACAGCCCTTTCAGTGAGCTATGCCACATCTGTTCTCTTACATCCACTCTGACACTTTCCTGCTAACAGGAGACTTTTATATGTATTTACATTAACAAGACAGAATACGAAGCATAGTCAAAAAATATTTTTGGGGATTTGGTATTAGAGGGTTCTCCTGAAGGGTTTTTCTGCTTCTCTACAGACTTTGCCTACCTCCCTTCTCCTCCGACTGTGAAAAGACTCCTTGTGCATAGGTTGCCATCTCAGAAAGACTGTCTAGAAACGTTTAACACCGGCTTGCAATATTAGACAATAAGAGTTGTCTGATAAAGAAATTACACTTAAAAAAGTAAAAACAAGTCGCAGGGACAACTTTAGTGATGCATAGAAAGAAAATGGAAAATAATGTGTACCCCACAAAGGGGACGTTTGAGAAACCAAGGTGACAAAACATGTAGGCTGTATACAATACTGTATTATTGTATATATGAATATATATTCATCTGTTTTAAGTGAGTGGTGCTCAGACCACGTAGGGCAATGCTAGCATAGGTGACATTAATGCTGCAGGCTTATTTTTACCACAGGATTCCATCACACTTCAATGCAGTTCTGGGAAGCTAGACTTGCTGGTGTGATGCTATTGTGAGGCAATGGGGATTGAATGTGAGCTTTACATTGCCTGGAAAGGAGTGGTAAGCCTGAGCATGAAACAACTCCGTCCTAGAGATCAGTGAAACTGTGAGCTACAACTTCCTGTCTTCTACTCCAGCTTAACTTTCTGTCTTGTAGAGACCTGCCTGTGAATTTGTACCAAAAAAAGGGAGGTAGATGCATAAAAGATTTTGCAGCAGAGCTTATTTTTCAGTCTGATCACTGTCTCCCATCTACTTTACAGCACAGCCTCCCAAACACTTGAGTAACGTGTCTGGGAGGAAGCTGTACTCTGCTGTGGAGACTGGAGGAAGGAGAAGAGGAAATGGGAATATTCTAAGTTGTTATTGCTCCTGAAACGGGAATTGAACCTCTAGTAGGGAGTAAAGGAGAGAAAAATCACAACCAGATTGAAAAATGGTCTGCTGTCAAAAATTCAGATAAAAGGTTGGTTATATTGTTTTAAAAGTGGAGTCCTACGGTCAGTATAGCTTATTCTGTGTTAAGGTTTTTCTCTGTCAGAAACTATGTCCATTCCCAAGTGTTCATTTAACAAAAAGAAGACTCATCTTTGGATGCAAAGAAAAAAAAAAATATTAAAATGCTCTGTCTTTATGCCAGGTGGAATTTCTGGGCTTGCATAGAGGTAGCCTCAGGCAACCATTCTATGAGTCTGACAATGAGGATGCAGTCCTGTAACTGTGGTTGGTTGGAAATGTTGACAAATTGGAAAAGGACTGATGTCCAAATGAGATGCTGTGGAAATGTACCATTTTGACAGAACATTGTTCAGAAACAGGGACAGGGACTCACCTTCAAAAAAGGGAAATAACTTGACAGTTGTAGCTCTCAGATGGGATTTGTGAGACCTAGGTTTGAATTCCTACTTTTTTTGATTTAGCCTAAGGAATGGACTTGGGTTTTCACAAAAATCTAATTTTAGTGTCCTAGCCAAAAGTCTATTAGCTATTTCGAAGCCCATCTCTGTTCATCTGTTTCTGCCTTCCTCTGTCTTTTGTGTCTTGGAGATTTTCCTTCTGGTTTTTTTTTTATTAAAAAAAAAGAAAAAAAGAAAGAAAAGCCTTGGGTTTGTCCTGATGCAAAGCAGGAATATGTCTTACATCTCAACATTTGCAGGACAGGGAAACAATTTTCTGCCCAGCTCTGTCTGAAATGTAAGTATGGCAATTTTAATATCCTTAGTTTAATTCTTACTATTGATCCTTTTATTGACTCATGTCTGCTTGTTATTGTGTAAACGCTGGAAAAGAAACTGGTAGAAAATAATAGTTATCAGCTGGCATCAATTAATTTTCTTCTTTTCCAAACAGAGAAGGAATGAAGGTTCTCAATGTTTCTGCAGCAAAAATCCAAACCTCTCCCATTCTTTTCACAGTCCCCAATGCAACCTTTGCCTTTCATTTGGTTGCAAGCATTTTCTAACTCTCTGCTCTCACATTCACACTGGGTGGGTAAAAAACTGTTGTGGCCTAAAAAGTGAGAACTGGGGACAGCATAAAGCCAAAAATAAGATTTATGCCCATTTTGGAATCAGAATGTAGGAAAAAAAGCCAGCAAAGGGCACTGCACTGACTGCAATTATTTCCATAATGAGTTTGGTTTTGTTTTTCGAGTATTACATTTGAGTAAACTGCTTTGCTGAATGGCTGCAGAAATCAGGGGTGGAAAGGAGGTAGGATACAGTCACTCAGGCTGTGGGCTTACATCTGATGTGAGTTCTTGGCCACGTCTAGGCCATTTCTAAGCTTCTTCATTTCTGATGTCAGAGCATGTCTGGCATCCAGGGCATACATAGCAGAGTACTTGGATTCAGTCTCTTTTAGCATGCTTTATGCATAATTAAATGGGTTATGGGTAGATTGTCTTTGTCAAACACATTGGCAGACTGTTTCTCCTGCATGGTCAACATGAGGAAAAATTATCACTTAGCTCTATTTTTATCTACTTACTTTATCGTTGTAAAAATGTAGTCGTCATGATTTTGCTGTGCCCACATATGCAGTCATAACAGACATTTGTTTGACAGAAATGCAGAGCTCTTTTGCTGGGTTAGTCAAAGCCGGTTCTTCCCACAGAAGCTCACTGCAACTAAACTGTTGGTATTTGAGCAAATTTTAATTTTTTTCTCTCATTTTATTCCAATAGAACTATCTAATGCAGACAAAAGGTATTATCTCATTAATAGCTAGCAATACTATGTCAACGTGTTCATATTCATGGTGGAAGTGAAGGGCTTTGATGCAAGCAATATCTTGCAATCGCAATGAACCGAACAGAAGTAGGCCAGGTCACATCCAGGGACACATTTCCAGGAAGGGTCTTTTTTGGTGCTCTTAGTTTGGCATTGCTGCCAGTTCTTTCTTCTGATTCCCATGTGCAGATGTGAGGTGGTGGAGGGAGGCAAACTGTAGTGCAACACAGCAGTTAAAGAACATGCAGCTCTATCATGTAATTGCTGTGCATGAAGAAGATGGCCAAGGTTGTGCCCTCATTGTGCTGGGGCTGCATCTGGCCCTGGAGCTGTATTAGGTAGCGGTTTTGGGTAAAGCCAAGAATGATGCTTCAGTTATGAGTACTGGGACAGTTACCAGCCACAGCTCCAATGTGTGGCAGGAGTCAGGGCAGCTCAGGTTTTTACTCACTGTACCAGGACATGAGAAATTGTGAAAACAAAAAAGGCTCTGAACTTTTTTCTGAAACCACATGATAAAATATAGAATGAAATAATAATGAAAAACAACAGAAGCTGTCAGGGGAAATGAGGGATGATATTTGGTTGGAAGTTTAGAAAAAAGGCTTAAAGAAAAGCCTACAGGTGATGAAATGAAATCTAACCTGTTTCCCTCTCTGCAGGACCTCTGGACTGGAGTGTAATCTCTGTTACTGTCATATTGCTTTCCAAGGATGGAGTTTTAAAACTAACTTTGTTAGTTTCTTTATTTTGCAACCACCAGGTTTCTCCACTCCCATCATGAAAGATCTGTCAGTTGTGCAGCTTGGTGAGTTTGCATGCACATATGCTCACTGAGCTTTACCATTATTGACAGTAAAACTTCTAAAATTTTGAAATTCAGGTTCAGCTCATATTTGCATTTGGATATTTGGAAAAGAGTGTGTGTGTGTGTAAGCTTCCTTGAAATTAGCGCTTTTCATTTCATAGTTTTTTTCTTTTGAAAATGCTGTTTTGACAAAACAAAAGATGACAAATACCCTGAGGACAGGGGGAAGAGGGAAATTTAAATATCTTGTTAGAAATTTGAAAAGCTTATGTTCGAGTCCGGTCATGCAATTTTACTTCCACAGTCTACAGATTACTTGGAGGTGCCCAGGTATTTTTTTTTTTCCCCACCAGGGAAATAAAGAAGTGCAGTAGAAATAAACTGCAAAGCCTTGGGACTTCTTTGAAACCAGCCTGTTGTTTTCTGGGCAACTGTGTTTGGGACACGTGAGCACAGGCTCCAGGACGAAGCTGGGTGTAGTTTGTAGTGGGCTTTTCTCCTTGCCCCTTCAGCTCTGAGGCTGCTTCTCAGGCAGTCTGAGTTGAGAGGGAGCCCAGCATGAACACAAAGAGAAGAGGAAAGCAGGAGAGGTGCTGCCCTTTGCACATCTTGTAAATATCTTAGCCCTTGAGCCTGGTCTGTCCTGCTAAATCTTATCTGTAGAACTTGTATTTTATTGTAATAATCTTCACGCCATACTTGGGCACTCAGTTGAAAAACCTGAATTCACCAGGCTGTCAGGTTCTCCACCCGTGTAGCTCTATACAGGCAATGCCTTGTAAAGCATTTTACTCTAAGCCATGATTTCCCTGAAAGTGGGGACACCAAAAATTTCAGGGTCGATTAATAATATCTTCTTTTCCTAAATGTGTTCAAATTAAATAGATAAAAAACGCACACTGCCTTGCATAACCTAGTATTTACTGTGAGGTACAGACAGGCTTATATGTAAACTATTAACTTATGGAACGGAAAATGACTCTTTTTTCACCCGAGGGCAGTGAACTTCATATTCACTGCATAATCAGAACAAGTATCTATGCAATTACTGTGAAACAACTACCACATGATTACTTGTTACACTGCTTTTAGGGCTTCTACATCTTGGTGTGGGAAATTACTGCCCAAAATATAAGCACAGTGAGCATAAAATGCCTGTGACACACTGACCGATGTGTGTGGTGGGTGGAAGGTATATAGAATAAAAGCTCCCTATGCCATAAACAGGTAAAGTATAATGGATTTGAGTGTGTACATATCAAGGACTTCTATACCTCATGGAATCCTGTCTGCTCTGGATGCATCCTGAATGCTACTGCTCTGGCTGGGGTAGTTATGAAGTATTCAACAAAATGCCCAAAGCCTGTGACATCAGTTTGTCCCTTCACAGGCAAATGTTCTGCTTGAATGTCTCTTCTGACTGAACATCCACCCAGCAGCTCATCTGTTGGGGCTACCAAGGTGGCTCCTGTTAAAGCCTGAGCTGCTGCCTTCCCTAGTGAAAGATTTAAGATTTCCTTGATGCAATAAGAGTTGAATGGCTTTCTGTTAAATGCCCACAGGAATAACAAAATCTGTGCTAATAATGCAAAAGGATCACTGGATCTGGAATATGCCAGGGCTGCTTCAAGGAGAAGAAGCTGTAGCAAGGTTGTTAAAAGCCACAGAAAAGCAAAAGATCTGCTTTCAACTTTTTTTTCTTGCCAGTCTTAAGGCAATGATTGGCTCCTTTTTGTGTCTATAGGAATAGGATGAGACACTGTACGACCTTAAGGCAAAAAGACAAATAACTCACTCTTTTAAATACCAGAAAGTATTGAGGGACTTCTAATACTCTTCTGCTTAATTTGCTCCTGTAAGTGACATGTACATCTTGGGTGTTTGGAGTGCTTTCCTAGCTTAGCTCTGCTTGTGTCTCATGAGCTGTCAGATTCAACACACTTGATCTGTAGGACTTTTGTGCACCTCCTTTCTGAATGTTTTATTGATAAGAGTTATTATACCAGAGTTGTAGACAGTAGGTGGCTGGAGACATGTATTCTAGCCCAAGGCAATTTAAACTCATGTCTTCTAGATCTGGTGAGAATGACCTTACCACCTAACTACAGGCTAAATTCATAACAGAGAGTGGGTCTAGACTTGTAGATGGCTCTTTTGAAGCCATGTTCCTATGTACCAAAAAGCCCTATGGGCTATAGAGAACAGGAGGAATAAATCTGTACTTATGCAGTGGCAAATGTATGCATTTTTATCTCAGCTGTCTCCATGTAACACAGAAAGAAATATGTAGATGGAGACTGGCAGCCCAGATCTCTGCTTGAAAATGAGTGCACTTAACACCAGAGTAAATAAAAAGTAGAACACTCTCGTTTCTCTCTAGTCTGGTGTGTTTGTGTGCTGGCACAGCTTCAGTAGCAGCAGTAAAGGATGCCCTTGCTGATACCTAAGCTTTAACATGGTGCTTACAGCTCTTAGGTTGGGAGTGAGAGAGGTGAATGGGAGTTGCTCATGCTGAAAAACAGATTTTCCATTTCTAGATGAGCAGCTGTTTGTGTAAAGATGGGTATCAGCTCAGAATGAGAATTTTAATTCAGTCAGCTGAAGAGGTATGATGACTTGATTCCTTGAAGACTGTTGTGCACTTGTGTTAGCTATATACACCGATGTGGTAGATAGAGGCTGAGAACACAATTTTGACATTGATCTAGGTAGTGCTTGCCTATGAATAACGACAAGGAAGTCAACAGCATGTAATCTACACTATAGATTATAGCTCTTAACACCTGTGTAATTTTTCACATTCACTATTTAATGCCCAGCATGGATTTATCAATAATTTCATTGTAGATTAATCTTCCTAGAGAGGAGCCTGTCTTTAACTAGAGAGACTAGCACTTGTTAACTAACATCTCCCATGGTCTTAGCTCTCTTGGTTGACTTCTGTTGAAGTTACTTGGTCTCAAGTAGTGGGAAAGATGTGGAATGACTGTTCTTTTACTCAAACACCTCCTGAAATCTAGCTGAATGCAACTGAAGACTTTTGCTGAAACAACTGTTTTGCTCTTTGGTGCAAAAAATCAGCAGAGATCTTTATCTTTTTTGCTTTAGGTCAAAACCAGCTGTTTCATTAAAAAAAAAAAAAAAAAGGTTTTATTAGTAATATACTTTAGAAATGTTCCGCTAGCAGCATGAAAATTTTACTTCCTGTATTGTCTTACCTGTGTATACTTAGGTAGTCAAAATTTTCTTGTAGCTAGATTACGTTGTCCTTATCCTGTCTCAGAAAACTGAAATACTGAACTTCTCAGTTATTCATTTTGGTGGACTTAAGCTTTTTGAGGATCTTACTTAGTACTTACTTTTTGAAGAGAAGTATCAAACTTTTTATGGAAGTAAACTCTTGGGCTGTTCATGAAATATGAAAAAAAATATCATGGAAAGAACTAGAAATTTATTAAACACCTGTTAATTCTGTGGGTGTAAGAGTTCAATGTTCCAAAAGGTCAAAGACTTAAGACTGTAATCAGTGTAAATTTTGGATATTTAAAGACCCAAATTCTGCTTCCTTTTTGTGGATGTCCAGCCTGCATACTGAAATTAATGGCATCTGTCTGGATTTATTATGCTGGTGTGGTAGCTCAGATCTCTGAAAAAGTAATTGGAAGGATGAACTAGGCAACCATTTTATTATCTATAACTAGCTTATATTTATAGGTGCTATAGGAAAGGTTGTTAATTGGAGTGAATTCAGCATTTGAATCTCTGCCATTTTCAGCTCATTGCCTATCAGGGAGAAGGGCTGAATGCATTATGATAGGATATGTGTGATAGTTGCAAAATTCAGGACACACAAAGGAAGAAAAGGCAGTTTAAGCTGAAAAATGTTAGTCTTTAACTAACTATTTTTAAAAAAGTTAAGATATGTCACTATGCAGCAGCCACAGTCCTTGAAAGGCATTTAAAGAACAATGCAATTATCAGGCACAGTCAACATGAGTTCACAAAGGGAAAGTCCTATTTAACTAATTTGACATCCTTCTACAATAAGGTCACTTGCCTAGTCGATGAAGGGAAGGCAGTGGGTGTAGTTTTTCTCGATTTTAGTAAGGCTTTTGATACTGTCCCTCACAGTATCCTTCTGGACAAGTTGTCCAACTGTGAGATAAGACGGTACATGGTGCACTGGGTGAAAAACTGGCTGAACGTCAGGGGTCAAAGTGTTGTCATGAATGGGGCTACATCTGGCTGGTGACCAGTCCCTGGTGGTGTTCCTCAGGGCTCAATTCTAGGGTCAGTTCTGTTCAACATGTTTATTAATGATCTGGATGCAGGAGTTGAATGCACCACTAACAAGCTTGCTGATGACGCCAAACTGGGAGGTGCTGTTGACTCTTTTTGAGGGACAAGAGGCCTTGCAGAGGGATCTGGATAGATTGGAGCATTGGGCAGTCATCAGTGGCATGAAATTTAACAAGAACAAATGCCAGATTGTGCACCTGGGATAGAGTAATGCCAGGCACAAGTATAAACTGGGAGAGGAGTGGCTGGAGAGCAGCCCTGCAGAAAGGGGTCTGGGGGTGCTGGCTGACAGCAGGCTCAGTATGAGCCAGCAGTGTGCCCTGGCAGCCAAGAGGACAAACTGCATCCTGGGGTGCATCAAACACAGCATAACCAGCCGGTCAAAAGAGGTGATTATCCTGCTGTATTCAGCGTTGGTGTGGCCTCACCTTGAGCACTGTGTGCAGTTCTGGGCCTGCAATTTAAGAAGGAAGTTAAGGCACTTGAATATGTCCAGAGGAGGGCAATAAAGCTGGTGGAAGGGCTGGAAGGCATGTCCTGTGAGGAGCAGCTGATGACTCTGGGTTTGTCTAGCTTGGAGAGAAGGAGGCTGAGAGGTGACCTCATTGCTCTCTACAGCTTCCTGAGGAGGGGAAGTGGAGAGGGAGGTGCTGATCTCTTCTCCCTGGGATCCAGTGACAGGGCGCGTGGGAATGGTCCAAAGCTGCATTAGGGGAGGTTCAGACTTGACATACACTCTTCGTCTATCTTGACCATCCATGGGATGGATGAAGAGCTGCTGGTTCGGATACTGCGGGTCTCCCTCCAAAACTGCATGGCGACATTCGTGCAACAGCTTATCCGTGTCACTATGTGACAGTGCAACATGCCTGCAATCTCTGCATCTGGTCCTGGGGCAGATGTTTCGAGTTGGGGGCTCTCCAGGGTCAGCCGTGCCCCATTGCTCATCCCCCCAGGCCTGTCCTCCTCCTCACTGCACCCTCTGCCCCCACATCCCAGGGCTCTGCTCTCCAACCAGCCTGCACTGCCTGGTGCAGCCTCGCTATGGCGGCACCCAAATCCCTCCTGCTGCAACTTAATGCTGTTCTCTGCATCAGCCTCGGGTTGTACCCTGCCAAGGCAGGAGCCCCAAGAAGTTCAACAAGGGGAATCGCAAATTCCTGCACATGGGGAGGGACAACACAAGGCACCAACACATGCAGTGGGCTGCCCGGCTGGAAAGCAGCCAGGGAAAGGTGACCATGCTGCTGCCCTCAAGCACAGGCTTTCTTCCCACTCTTCCAGATCCAGCCTTGGCACTGGCATTTCTTCTTCCCACTTGGAAAGAACCCCTCTTCGGCAGATGGGCACTGTCAGTTCCCCAGTGCCCCTCACCCCCACCCCCACCACTCCTCCCCATCGCATGCTCTCTGCAGGACTTCCCCCCAGCACAGCTCCTCTCTTCTGTGAGTGAACCCCGCAGAAAAAGCAGCGCATCTTCTCTGTGCTCCCCAGGGCCCCTCGCCCTCCTCTTACACAGGACCCCTTCTGCAGCCAAGCCAGCCATGCAAGATGAGAGGAGGGACAGAAGGCGGCTGCTGGGTTTGGCACCAAGAGCTGCTGCTGGGCCCCAAGGACAGACCCAGGTCCCAATGCCATGGCCGCAGATGACCCTGCATGACTCAGGCATGCAGCAGGAACCTGGGGAGAAGCAGAGTGGGGTAACACTCTGCGGGCAGGCAGGCAGAAAACAGTGAGAGCAGGCCAGGTCCCACTGCTCTGGGGCTGCACAGAGGGCCAGAGGTCTGCCCTGGCAGGAGAACCCAGCTGCAAGACACAGGCAGCTCTCTCTCTCTGGAGACCACATGGTGCAGGAAGTTCAGACTTGATATTAGGAAACTTTTCTTTACCAAGAAGGTGGTGAAACACTGGAACAGGGTTCCTAGAGAGGTGGTGGATGTCCCATGCCTGTCAGTGCCTTAAAAAGAGGCATTTGGACAATGCCCTTTATAACATGCTTTAACTTTTGGTCAGCCCTGAAGTGGTCAGGCAGTTGGACTAGATGATCGTTGTAGGTCCCTTGCAACTGGAACTCCTCCTCTCCTCTCCTCTCCTCTCCTCTCCTCCACCCCCCTCCCCCCGATTGTT
>NW_008825114.1:15418391-15481427 GCF_000699105.1 Pygoscelis adeliae
CCCCGAGATTGGTTCTGCTCAGAGGTCAAGTTTCATTCATTCAAAAAACAATACTCCCACAGATCTGTTA
Organism: Pygoscelis adeliae; assembly: GCF_000699105.1. Lineage (NCBI taxonomy): Eukaryota > Metazoa > Chordata > Aves > Sphenisciformes > Spheniscidae > Pygoscelis > Pygoscelis adeliae. The sequence goes on from NW_008825114.1 coordinate 15,418,462, forward strand.
TCAAGCCTTGATATGTAAATGGTTTAATCCTGATGATCAAAAATGACAGAAATGGAGAATGAATGATTTTTTCAGTCCCTGGAGATACTGGCTGGGATATACTGTCATAAAAGTACAAGTAGAAGTAGATGTTTAAGAGCTGATGTCTCATTTTTGGAATGGGGACTTTGGCCCTCAAAATCTCCCTATTCAAACTTTTTAACGTTACTATGACCAGAACAAAATAAAATGTGGATGAGCAGTAAGACTATTAATATGGTTTCACACAACATTTTGCCCAGTCTAAGAGCAGCTGAGGTACTCCTGGCAAGTTGAAGAGTTCTTTCTGTATTGAAATCTGGCACGCAGTGTGGGGCTAGTAAAATAGCATAAAACATAAGTCAATTTGACTTGCTTTTTAATTCTGTGTAAGTTTTGCAGTTGAGACACAGAATAGGTACATCTACCTTCCCCCCAAACCTAAGGTGTATGAAAAATCTTAGGGAAAAGAACAATGCACCTTACATCAGCTTCAATGGCAGGGGTGTAGCATCTCCACACTTGGGATGCTACAAGTGGGATGCTATCCCACACCAGGCATGGGATAATGCCTGGTGAATCCTAATTCCATTATACATAACTTCCCAAAAGAAGCCTGCAGTCCTTGAGGAAACCTTCCTACAGAGAAGAAATATATGAAATATCTCAGCAAGATAATTTTAACTGGCCTAAACTTTTAAGTGTTTTCTTGTTACAATCACTTTGGTGAGGGGTGTCATTTCCTAACATAAATCTTTATGTGAATGTGCACTTACATTGCCGTAAAGATACTTCATACTATAAAATTGCTCAGGAATAATTATAAACCTTTTTTTACTGCTGTAACTTGATCTGCTTTAAGTCATTGGTACTGCTTTAGCCTACCAGACTAGGTAACACATAAATATTAACTATGTAGTTAATATGGAGCCTCTTTCAAAACTGGAGGATAAATTATAATGACTCTCATAAGAAGGATTGCTTTTTTGGAAAGCCTGAACCAATCTATAACGAGGTATTTAGAGTGAAATAACTTACAAAACCTCAGCATATATCCCTTTTTCTCATTCTGGAGCAAAGGTTGAATGGGAAGAGAAACCTTCTCTCTACTTCCAAAACAAATACATTGCTATGAGCTTAAAAAAATATAAGACTTTCAGTCTTAAAAAGGTCAAGCAAACAATTTATATTAAGTCTTTACACCAGCATCAGCAGTTCAAGATGATCACTTAGTCTCTTCAAAGAAGCAATCAACTCTTCAAAGAAGCAATCAACTCATAGATGGATGATATTGTCTGTAGGATGATTTTGGAAAAAGGTGCCACTCATTAACAAAAAAATCATAACTGCCCATTAGAAAGAAAGGAAAATAACCCCACTCAGACAACAAATTATTACATCAGCATGTCATTCAGTTACAATGAAAAACTGAAAATGATGAAGCCAGTTGCCAAGGTTTTGCAGGGAGGGGGTTAAGTTTAAACATATGGGAAAAAACAGACCTTGTCACAAACTATCCTGTGAGCTTGCAGCCTGGCACCAGCTCCTGCTGTGCACAGCAGGCATTTCCCCTCCAAACTAGAGCATATACTCACAAGACACTAAAGAGGATCAGAATTTCTCCTGATCCCTCCTTGAGGAACACATATTAGCTCTGGCTTTGTCAAGAGGATATAGATCCATCTTGAAATGGGACTGAAAAAAGCCAACAAAACCAACAAAAAGACAGGCATAGATTCAGTATTAAAGATGCTGTTCCTGACTTTTATTAACAAAAAAACTCACCCCCAAAACCCAAGTGAGCACACTAAAAACAATCAAAGCACTGTAAAGTTGTTTTCCTCTCTTTCTGTCTGTCTGCCTTTCTCTCTGTGTAAAAGTTCTGCTGGTACAGAGCTTTTTCTTAGAAATGTGGAGAAGAGAAAAATCTATTGTAGGTATAATCATACCAGCAAAATACTCCTTTTTTTTCCCCTTGAGGGTAAGCAAAATCCATACTTGTATTTTCAGCCTCCTCAGTAGAGAGATAAAGCAATACAGAATCCATGGTGTGGTCAGAGTTGCAGTGGAAAAGTGGATAGATACTGCTGATGGTAATTTTGTACAGGCAGCAAAACATATAGGTCAGAATCAGAAGGGTCTGAAACAATTTCTTGTACTAGACCTGTACTACCAAAATCCCTTTAAGATCAGCATTGTGCTACTGTTGGATGGTTTTGCAGTCACTTATTTATGCTTATAGTGGTGGTGTTGGTGTTTTTTTCTTGCTGCTTCTAGGCATTTGTTGATATTATCTGTCTCTGTGATAGTTTTTTGAGAAACACAAAGAGAGGTGGGCTTTGGCCCAGACTTTGGCTTTAGGCCATTTTTGTCCTGTTCAGATGTGAGACTCACAAAGGTTAGATGTGGTGTGAGGTATTAATTGGGGTTCCTCGCAAGTTTTTTTCTAGTTTATCACAACCTAATGAAGACTTTTATGAGGTGCATCATAGCCAGAACCTCCTGCTACAGCTATGTCTCCTGGAAGGAATTGCTGAAGGAAGGCTTACCATCATCGTGTCCCTGGAAGCTTCTTTGTTTTGGTTTAAATCAGGGATGCTGTTAATAATTAGGTCATTTCAGACAAGGGTCTCGCATCCCTCAATATTCAGTGCAAGGCTGCCTGGATAATAATGCTGCTGTTTTCCTCTTACACCTGCTACCATTCAACATCTGGAAGCTGAGTCTGAACCTTTAGTGGTATTTGAGTGGCTTTGTGTCAGTGTGTCTACTCCTTTTTCAGGGGTGTCCACCGCACAAAAGGTTTATCTATGAACAACAGGGGATGCAAAGCACCTTTCTATGTCACATTTTTTGGCCTGCTGTATTCTGTGACATAATCTGTGGGGTCACCCAAAGGCATTCACGTCTTACTTTCCCTCCTGAACTGAAGGGGGACCAATGCCTAATCACCAAAGAGAACCTGGACCTAATTATCCATGTGATGCATAGACAGGTTGTTTAACTTTTCAGTTCACCTGCTGAAAAGGTTAGGTCTGATATTAACTAATTAGCAGTGGTCATTTCTGTTTAAAATACCTCTGCTTGAATACTTGTTTTTCTGTTAGAAACACTTGAACAGCAAGAAACCCCCATTGCTGGTTGCGTGTGAGGTAAGATAACTGAACAGCTCAGAAAAGGGCTGCAAAGCATGACCCTATATCCAGTCTGTCTCACCGGGTAAAGGTGCTTAGACCTAGCATTTTGATTCAGGCTCCATCTTTAATTTAAAGCTTCACTTGACTGCTTTAAACAGAAGACTGATTGCCTAGACGGATTTTCAGCGCTCCACAGCAGCAGTCTATTAACCTATTTAGATGGTATCTACAGTAGTAATGAGATTAGAAACTAGAAAGGAAACTGGGAGAGAAAGAGAAGTCAAGAAACTCACAAGCAGGTTAAAATTTTAGTATTTTTTGATGAAAGCACCAGAAATAAGGGTCATATTGTCCCACAAGTGAGTCTGGCCCACTGATACGAGGTAATCCTGTAAAGACAGTCATGTACTAGCTAGATTCTGAATGAGGCTAATGCCTAGATAATACAAAACGATTAGAAGATGTTACGCATTTGTCCCCAGTGACACCTCCTCACAGACTAACTGTAGCTCTTGGGAGCACTGTGTTTGCAATAAAACTAGTTTTTCTGGATTACAAAGACCTGAGAGCTGTACTTTCCAAACTTTCACTGATGACATTAAGTGTAAGCCTGCTTCAGCAATTAAATTTCCATCAGGCTCCTAATTTGGCAGCCATTGCTCTAGGGCAGAGGCACTGTTCTGGGCCTCAGAAAATCTAATGATGCTTTATTCAAAAGTACCTTTTGTTCCAGAGCTATTTTGTCTCTGGATCTCAGTTTTACAGCTTTAAAGTGATGACAAATTTTAATTTATCCCTAATTTGCTGTTTTGCCTGATATAAGTTGTCAACTTCCCAATAGTAGGATCTGTTTCTCTCTCTTTTTATATTCCACCTATCTTCGTGAGATCTTCATGTTGCTTGTAGGCCAAGGAGATGTTATTGTAAAGCATATACATGAAATCTGTAGTTGCTAATTTGCAGGGAAACCCTTCAATTAGCAGCTTAGGACCTTATTGGAAGCTGAGGATCAGAGGGCTTCCACAATAGGTCTTTGTAGGTATATTTTGCCATCGCTTTGATTGAAACAAAGGCTGGCCATGCAGCAGGAGGGAATTCGTTTTTCATGGAAAACCACAGCCTATTAGCAGTTGTGAGCACAAGCTATTGCCCATTACAGCCATTCTTAGAAGAGACTGCCTGTGTACACACATGGAAAAGTCTGATTCACTGGACTATGCAAATCAGGAAATGGCCACACTGAGATCAAAATCAACCATGTTTAAAAGTCTGCGGGTCAGCAAAAAGTCCAGCAAGTGTTATGCTGTAAAAATGCTTTTATATAGAAGATATTCTTAAAGCACAAAGTAGGTATCAACTGTAGACAAATGTGAAGTTTGAAAATTGTAAACAGTTCAAGGAGTAACAGGGGAAACATAAGGTTCGAAGGATGTGAAGCCTTTTTTTTTATTAAAAGTGTAAGCTTCTAGTAAAAGGTAAATGATTTAAGGGAGGCCCTGGGAAAATATTATGGGCTTTGTTTGTTTTGCTATTACTGAAGTACAGAAATCGAGGTAGCTAAAATAGCAGGTTATAACACAATTAGATTTGTAATTCTTCCATTGCATTTGCACATGCATGGCAGGAACACCTCTGACCGTAGGAGGAGACATGTATACACAGAAAAGTCTAAAGTAAGGCTAAGTGGTATTCAAATTAAACCTGTTGATGAGATAGAAAAAGGAAAACTTTCAAGGAGTGAGGAATAGTCACCTCAGTTATTTGAAGAACAGTCATAAGAAAAGTCACCTAGTTGCCTAGGAAGGAAGTTTAAGAAGTAGTTATTTGAACTATTTAAGTGGGTATTGCATTATTTAATTTGCCATTTTAACTTTCATATCAGTCACTGAAACTAATATATTATACCCCTGGAGTCTTTCCTAAAGAAAATATATTCTCTTTTACTTTGCAGTACTTGGGAGAAAAAAACACTACTTAAAAAATTCCATTCCTCTCAAGGAAGATAATTTGGGGAATTAGAGACATAACTAACAGACTTGTCTAGATGTCCATGAAAAACTACAGATATTTAAGGGAACAAATATCTTCTCTATACATTTGTTGAAAATGACATCCTGTGTCAAAATGACTATTTGTAAATCCCTGCCCCTCCCCTTTTTTTCCCCTCACAAAAGAGTGTGAAGATCCCCGGATAGTGACTTGAGGTCTACTGACAATCGGCTTGATTTGTCTGTTACATCTTCCACGGTGGTAGAAGCAGATGCCTGCAGGTACAGAAAGCCACAGCTTTAGAATAAATATCTCCTTCCATTTCTCAGGACTGTTAAAACAGCCAGGAGAAGCTGATATTGCTAGTTAAGTTCTACAAAAAGTTTCTGTTAAAAGAACGAAACCCAACTCTGAAATCTCACTTGTAAGCCCAAAGACAAGTGGAAATGTTCTGGCTCGCTTCCATACTGTAAGGAAGAGTACAAGCAGTGTGAAAAAAACACAGATGTTTTCTGCTGGTAACACTCTGGGAAAGCATTTTGAGAATCTCCTCTTCATCCTTACTTTCCTCCACAAGCGTAAATCAAAAGGAGGAATTCTTTCAGCAGTGAACATGCACATTTTCTTCTATTCAAAAAACCTTTTTGAGCCATTGGAATGCATTTCTGGCGGGCACTCAGGAGCACAGGAAATTTGAAAGGAGCTGTGAATAGCTGCTAACAGTTGCATTCAGAAGAGAGAAGATAGTGGAAGCAAGCTAGAAAAGCCAGAGCAGTAGTTTGTTCTTCACCTAGTAGGCAAAAGTCAGATTCTTGGACTTCTAGGTAGCTTACTAAAATAATCTTTTTATAAAACTAGATTTTCCCTTTTTCATTGTTTTATTAACTCAGACCTTTGATTTATCATTTTCTCCCTCAACTAAATAGAGTCTTGTGGTATCAGGTTTCTCCAAGATGCCTTTTGACATGTTGCATGTCCTAGTTGTAATGTTGGTGTCAGCCACCTTCTGCAACCTAACAGTTTAGGATCCTGCTTAGTGAGAAAATGCATACTATATATCTGCTGTCTCAGCCTCTGAAGCTAATTTACTTACCACAGTCGTCTTGAAATATGTGCTATGCTATGCAGAGTGCTACAAACACACTTGTATAGAGAGGAGTTAGTTCCTTTCTATCACGGATAATAGCGTCACAGTCTCTGTTAAGCACAGAAAAATACAGTGCTAAATGAGCCTATTGGTAAACCACTAGAATATAGACTGCTTTTAAAAACTTCCTTTACGTTTTTTGTTCATCAGTCATGGTATCAGCCACAGAAGGGTTTAGGATATTCATAAAAAACTGCTCAAGATACAAGTTCTTAATTTTTGCAGCAAAGTTTAACAAATTTAACAACTTGGCTGTGAAATTTTGTTAAAAGCAGTGTTACACTCCTAAATCCTACCTTCACATATGCATGTGTTTTTACATCTGCCATCATCTGAGAGTTACAAATAGTGATGTTCCTTCAACTGTATTGAAATACAATGAACTAGGAAAAAAAAGGTATTTTAAAACAAAGAAATATTGGAAATGTCTGTTGTACAAGGACTATATCGCTTTTGGGTATTCTTCATCCTGTCCCGGACCACAGGGCAGAACGATAAGATGACCTCTTGATGTTTTGCCTCCCCTGTTTTTTTTGGCTCTGTAATTGCTTGATATTCTTTCAGCAGAAGCTGAGAAACAAGATTGTCCTTCAGTACTATATTTTCCTCATGTTACTGCCTACACAGATCGAAGTCAGGGTGAAAGGAGGAAATGGCTCTGTAAAACCGTTTTTAGTAAAAAATCATCCCAGTCTGCAGTGGTTGGGGAGCTGTATTAATTTATTGCCAGCATCACTTTGGCAAGGATGCAGAGAAAACTTGTGAGTCTTTTTTCAAGGAAGAGTGCACCTAAAAAAATGATTTCGAGAGAAGAAATTTGGGATATTGCCAAAGTTTTAAAATATGATCATGAAAAGGCTAAGTTGGTTCCCTCACCCATTACTGGCCTTTCCCTATCAAGACCAAGTCTCTTCTAATACAGAAAAGGTTATTTTCAAAGCACAGCATGTATAGTTCATTTCCCACATGACTTCTCCTTTTTAAAAAATATTTGCTTCAAGTGATTGGAAAGTAAGTTCTTTGAAAGAGCAAGCTCTCCCTGACTTCCAGCGTGAAAGACTTTTAGCAGCTTCAAGTAGAGGTTGGTGAGTACATAGCAAGGTTACACATTTGAATTGTCATAACTGGTTGACCTCCTTTATTTTAAGTTTTTGAAAGTGAGAAAACTTACTAGCAGCAGAAATACTTTCCTACAAGAATGATCCCAGAAATCCTGAGCATTTATGTTAGAATGATTTTAAAATTAGAGCAAGTAATCTAAATTAAGGACTAGAAACATGCAGAGCAAGTATGGTGGTCAAACAGAACTTCAGAAATTAAATACAGGTGGAAAGCTTAGTTATTTAATAACTAGTTGAAGAGGAATGAAATCTGCTTACAGACAATTAGCAAAAGAAGAGGGAGAGGCAAAAGTCACTAAGGTAGTTAGTGTGAATTATTCAGCCATGTTGCCACAATTCCTCTGGCAGAAACATTACTCCAGTGCATATTTCTTAATTATAGGATAGCACAAGAACTTACTGTCTGTGAGGCCTAGGACAGGTAGCCGAGGATATACCTTTGAAAATATATTTATTCCATTAATTGATTCTAGGGAGAGTCCAAAATATCTCAGGTGTGGTTGTGTCCTAAAGCAACTGTCTCTGTCCAGTTCTGTGGATGTCTTCTGTCGTACTCTTAATTTTAAAAAAAGAAAATATACTATAAGATAAAAAAAGGGAAATATTTTCAAATCTTCCCTAGCATACTGACAGTGAAAAGGCTCTTACCAGTTACCAGTCCCAGCTTCACTGTGTCAGAGAACAGGAGCAGAACCCAAATGAATCTAAGGTACAAAAGGGGGCTCAGCAGAGGCATGAAGGACAAGTCTAAGTTGCAGCATAGGTGGGAAAGGTGGAGGAATCCCTCAAAGCAGGTATATATATGATTTAAAAAAAAAATTAGTTAGCAAAAGTTCATGTTAACTAAATTCATCCCGCTGGAAAAACAGAGAAATCTTTTCCCTTCAGTTAGAAAAAAATCAGTCAAGAACACTGACAGAGCTGTAAAGAGGATCTTGACCTTTCTAGCCTAGTAGGGAGGATCTTACTCATTATCCTTCTGTAGCCTTTCAAAACCAAGGAAGAAATAACAACGTATTCTGTCATCAAGTCCCTGTAGTCATTGCTTACCATCATCTGTTTCAAGAACAAATCACTGTGAGAACTTGAAACAGTTTCCAAGTTGTGTCCTGTAAGACTTAAAAGCTGCTACTTCTGCTTTCCTGCCTAGCAAGTCAGTCAAAAAGCAATTGAAAGGCAATTATCACCTGTCTACCCCCTACTCCCAGTATGGATATCTCCACTACAGCTCACCTGAGCGAACATATGTCACAGCAGATACAGGCTGCCTATGCCTCTTTCTGGCACGTACTGCCCCAGTACTGCACACATTGTGCAGCAGGTGTCAGAGGCAGATGCGATTTCACTGATATATATGGGATGAAAATTTATTTGTACCTATGCAGGCATAATTGCCCCAGGAACATTCTGGAAAGCCAGCAGGTAGTGCAGAAAGTTTTTTGTGAATGAAAAAAGAACCATCTGTAACACACTCAAGAAAATATCTAATTAAAACTGAAACACTGCAGCAATGAGTTGAATGATTTATCATCTTTAAAATAAATCCTAATTACATTGTCTAGGATGTCTTAATAGGGTTGAGTTATGCAGTAGCAGATAATTTTGAAAGTTGATCCAATCCCTTCCTTACCAAACAGGGGCCCTGGCCATTACTTGGGCAGGGAACCGAAAGCTACTACAAACTCGCAAGTGTTTAGTCCTGTCAAAGCCTCATGGAATCACAGTATCTCTAGGTAGGCTTAAGGATCTGCCAAGCCAATACAAAATGGAAGGCCTTGTATGCGAACCTTGCCTTGTATGCAGATGAGCGCCTGCCTCAAGGAAATTTGCACCTGTAAAGTTTAAATTTGAACAACTCATCAGGTGAATGTCAGGCAGGTGGCCAAGGCTCTTGAAGTCTAACACAAGTCATCGAAGCTTTGTGGGCATTGTAAATTATAGATAAATTGCCGTGTCAAAGGGCCCAGCCCCTTGGGAGAAATGGTATGACAATATGGATTTATGCACTCACTTTGCAACACAAGGGCACAACACAAGGTCAAGGCAATAGAGAATAAAGGGCTAGAAGCCATACCTCCATTAAGGAAATATTAATGTAATTTCACATGGGGGCTAATAATAAGCCAATTCCACTACTGTTGAAATTAGTGGTGGCCCCTTGGGTAACCACTGTTGGTGTTTTGTATACACTGTCATCTGCAGCTATTTGGGATGGATCTCACAGAATTTGTGCAGTTTCCTGAGCACACAACTGAATGACTGTACTGCAGTCTTTGGAAAAACAAGCACCTATTTTTCTCATGTGCAAAGCTACATGAGCAAAATGCAAAATGACTCGCTGGGTAATGTGGGGAAATGGAACTTTAAAGGCCAAATATAAATAGGTGATTACTAAAATTTTACTCTGGGATACCAACATTCCTTGGATGCTTGTGCATTTCCCTGGTTTTCTTATAATGCAAAAAGAGAAATCTACAGGGAGGGAGCAGCAGTATCTCCTCCAGGATGTATTGAGAAATATCTTCAAGTCATAGACTCCCTTGTAGCACTTGCATAGTTTTTTCCTTACCTTCTTCTTTTATGAGCTTCAGCTTCTTGGTGTTAAATTGAGCTGGCAGTGTTACAGGCCATTTTAAATTGATGCTTGCAGAACTGCAAGAAGTGTGAAGCTGCCAATGAAGAGTCAATGAGGAAGCAGTGACAGTGGTTACCAGCTCCTCCACACAAATGTCCTGAGTTTTCCAGCTGTGTGAAACTTTCCAAGTTTGATCAAAAAGGGATTAATGTTCTTTTATTTTTTTTTAATATAGATAAGTATATATATATAAGAACCAGTTCATGTGGGCTTGCAAGTTATAACCTTTCAGACAGGTTTAAATTTGAATGCACCCAATTTTCCAATGGTGAGCTGTGATTTCAAACAGCTAAGTCAGTTCTGGACAAGACATATTCATACTATCTTGCATGTGGTTCATTTCACTGTTGTGCCGGAACTGGAAGAGGCTGTGCTTCAACAGTAAAACCAATGCATTGGTTACGACATCGTTCATATTGTGCTGAAAATACAGAAGGTCTCTGGTGTGCGAGTGAAGGCAGAGATTTTTTTCTTCCTTTTGTATTCCTTGTTATTGATGTGATGCAGTTCTTTCTGGATTAGGCAGGGCAGGTCTATATGTTGTTTCATAGGGAATATATGAGCTGCCTCTGTCCAGTGAACTGCTTCTAGTCACTGGCTGATCACTTTCTCCCATCCCTTCAGACAGAAAACACATTGAACAACAAGAAAAAGTGTCTTTTTCTTTCTTTGGCCTGTGACTTGAATTGGCTCAACTGGTACCAGATTGGGTGTTTCTTGGTCAAAAGCAGGGGAGGTGGGAAGGGGATTTGGAAGAGGAAGAAGTGGGAAGCATGGCTTCTGCTGCTGTCAGCAAGCTCTGTCAGCTCACCACCAGCTCAGCAATCCCACTGAAATTCACCTTGGGGATAGAGTTGGCTAAATATGTAAATATGAAATGTTAGATCCTAAAAACTGCGTCAGAAACATCACAACCTCTCTCATCTGCAATGCAATGATAATCTGCAATTATTAAGACCTCTCAGTGAGGATGCTGGGACAAGGACTGGCCAGTAGGCCAACAGCATTTTTTTATATGGTTCATATCTGTGAAGATATATTACCATTTTACATTAGCCTGATAGACATTAAAAAATGGGTACGTACTGAGGTCAATAGAACTACATAAAGTAAGTTGCCAGCTATGTAAACTGGAATGTAATAAACTGTTTTTCTCTGCATGTTTTCTGTATTCTTCAGGAAACAGTTTAGACAGGGTGCTATGAATGTATCAAACGCATAGTAACTTAGAGATCCTGCAAATCTATGTCTTCTCTTAGCCACTGTTGTATTTACAATTGCCAGGATATAAATCCAGGCAAAATAATCTGTGTCAGTAAATGTACTGTGAGTTTTTCCCTTGTGTAACTGTAAATACATTTAAATCCTAGGGGATGACTTGGACATGGAATATTAAATAATGCTGAGTTAGACAGTGAAGTAACATGACTCCAGAGGAGAAACTGAATGTCATCTCTTCCAAGAATGTACCAAACATTTACGACTTAAGACAAAACTAATAGTGCTATGACATTCTTTTTCGCCTCCCACCCCTGCCCCCCTTTTTTTTAAACTGGTTTCACATCCTGCTGTACTGAATATAAAAACTTGCTGCCACTGATGGGGTAAATCTCCCTCTGCCTCTCTGCTTTTATTCTTCCCACTCCCAGCTGAGCAGCCCAGTTGTGCTGGTATGTGTTAGATCCAGAAACCCTATACTAAACTAATTTGTCTCTCAGAAAGCTACCGATATATTTCGCTGGAACAGTTTTCTTCTGAGTTAACATGAAGCTCACAGAGAGGAACTGATGATTGCCAGAGCTGGCACAAGGTAAATGGTGGGAGTAACCAGCTGGGAGCAGGGAAGGAATTAGGACTTAAAAAGGGACATCAAGACCTCTCCCTTTTAATGAAATTGAGCTTCAGGTCAGCTCACCCTGTCTCATGAAATCATGCTTTAAACCCTATGTTCAGATTTGGACTATATGCCATTATAGAGAAATAAGGCCTGCAGACAGCTGTATATGCTACTCAGATCTTAGGTCTCCAGGCAGAAACTGCTATGGTATACGTTGTTCTCTTCCAGAACAGATCGAAGATATAGGGAAAACTGAATTTAGCTCCCAGAACCTTATATCAGCAAATTATTGTCCATATGGACCAGCCACAAACAGGGAAATAATGCTTCCTAAGAGATGCTATGGATACATTGGTCAGAAATCACTTAGGGCAAAGCAAACATCTGATGTTTTCATTGCCTGGCGTTTAGCTGATGATCACTGCAGAGAACGAGCACAGCACAGCAGGTGGTTCTCACTGGTCTTTACTGGAACTTCTTCAAGATACCATCGTCACACTTGAGCCAAACCTATCAATATTTATAGTTAACAGTCAATATTAAAAATATAAAATTGCCAGTACCTATGCACAATCTCTTTATAGAGGCCAGAAAGGTCTTTGAGGTTCCCTTCTTTTCTGAAGACACTTAAGTCTCTTCTAAAATCTGCTCAGTAGCAGTAAGGTCATTAGCTCTCTTGCCAGCAGTCCAAATGAGTTGTGGTTGGTTGTCCTAGACTGTGCTGAGGCTTCAGTTCCCCAAGAGCTGAGCTAAGCTGGCTTTGCCGTGGTCCTGCTTACCTGGAGTTGTGCTTGTGTGGGACACCTCCCTTCTCTTGCTGCTGGTGCTCACCCGAGACTGAGGTTGTCAGGTGGGGAGTTAACTAGACAGAAACTAACACTGCAAAAAGAGATGGACTTTTTTCCCCAGATGCTTTAGCTCCCCAAACTTGCTGTCTCTGGAACAATCCATGTACCAGTGCCAGCAGAAGAGAAAGGCGGAGGTACATGTCCAGGGGAGAGAAAAAGGTAAGATGACTGAAGCAGGTCTGGTAGGTTTTCTTCTTTTTCTGGCAGGTTTTATCCCAGCTTCTTCTTCTTCTGTCTCCTACCAGGGGACTCATGTAGCCCTCCACTAGTGAAAAAACAGGCTCTCCAAACTTGAAGCAGTCACAAAGTGTCTTTTCACCTTTCTAAAAACATTTATCTTATTTTCCATGCTCCTTCATTACTTGCTTGTAATGCAGATCTCAAATCTCTGAAATACAGTCTTCCAGTTAGCCTTATCAGAGCTAATGAAAAACTATTTTAAACACAAACTACCTGAGAATCAATGATGGTCAGAAAACAACCTATTGTCTCCTTTTCTTTTTGGCACCCACTGCTTGTGGATACAGAGTAAAGTGCTGCTTAAATCCTTCTTTCTTCTCATGTACAGAGAAACATAGGTTTTAATTGCTCTGTTTTCAACACAGTATGTATTTTTCTTAGTTCTTTTAGTCCTGGCATCCTATGTTGTTTGGTAATTATTGCAGAGTCAAGGAATCTGATAGAGGTATCCTTTATTCCTGTGCTGTTGTGGGTCAGTGCTGTGCAAGCCTCTGCACAACCCAGCAATCTGTCCCAGCTCAAGCTGGCTTTGAATAATTAAGGGTAGGACACAAGGAGAGGGCTCCTCACCTCCAAATAAATGAGATGCGGGAACTGCTTTTTCAGTAGCGCTGGTGGAGTTTGATCAGCTGGTGAAAAACGCTACCTGCCTGCTGCCTGCAGTATCAGGGGTGCAAATTCAAAATACCTTGGAGTTGAAATGACCTTCTTAAAAGATTTTTTCACCACAGTGGCTATCTATACAATGTTACTTGAATAATGCCTCTTCTTTTTGGTGTATTTTGTTATTTCCATTGTAGTACCTAAGCACTTCATATGCTATTTTGAATATCCATGTTAGAAGCCTGTATTTTTGTTGCTACAGATCATAATGTCTTACAGTCCTAGTATAAACGTACATTTATCAGTTGTTCAAAATAGTTAAAAACATAGCAAAATATTTCCATTAAAATTAGTACAAATCTTCCTGATTTTAAACTTTCTGAGATATTATTACCAGCTTTACTTATGAGTTCATTGTATTAGGATCTTTTCCACCTTAAACATTCATCTATAAATTTGTAATACAGTTATTAAAGCTGTGCTAGAGGTTGGGCTTATTAAAACTTCTCTTCCAAATCAAAATGATGAATTTGGGTCTTAATGGGATAGTTCATTTAAACAAATTAAACACCATTTAAACTGTTTTTAAAAATCATTACATTCTACTAGGTTAATTATTTTAAAGTTATTGTTTAATCTGTATGAATTGCCCAGACAGATCAAAGGTCCTTCATCCTTTCTTGCAATTCATCATCTGCTGTGATAAACTGCTTTGTCTCCACCTGTAATTACCTTCTGTAATTGCCACTGCCCCCTCTTGTAATGTTTGCTTGACAGACTGAAAGGTAATATATATTTAATGGTTGTAGCACCTTTGATATTTGCTGTTGTCGACAATACAAAGCTCAACTGTTTAAAGCTGTACTGGTAATGGATAACGCTGTTAGTGCCCCACTAGTACAGAATTGGCTGGTGTGGAGCTTTTCATCTGCATGGCTGGCAAGATCTTCAAGTGTGTCTTCCAACTGGAGACTATGGCACACAACTGGTCGTGGGTCTGTGTGGGCACAGAAAAAAATAATATATCTGACTGGGCAGGGGGACTCAGAAAGGGCTGCTAGGACTGTGTCAGCAGTCATTCTTGAACCAAAGCACCTGCCAAACCCAGTCCTGGCTCTTCTGCAGCTGAGTGGTGGGACTCCTGGAACTGGGTGTCACCTCGACCCTGTGTACTATTCCCAGAGTTCCTCAGGCCCTTAGCTCTCCATGGCATGGGGATGTATATCTTGTGGCTTTTGGCCATGTGAAGATTTATAGGCTGTGGGGTCAGCAAACTTGGCAACTCTGTCCTTGCAGAATACAGCCTCTTTTGCCAGAGACTGTACTCTGTTACTGCTAAATATTTGATTCAGTGGCATCCACCTTCTGTTAACTAGCCCCATGAGTCATGTGTAGAGGAGATGCCTGGCTGTTTCTGGGTGAATTACCTTATCAATATTAATGTGTGCTAAGAATGTTCATAAAATTAAAACTCCTCCTTACCCACCTCCAGCACTCCATTCTTATTCTTGATCTTTGTATTTCTATCCTTTTAAGTTAAAACCCAGTACTCTATATGAACGAAAACCATTAACAACCCATCAGACTGGCACAATTAAGTTATTTCTCTTCCTTTCAGGGCTCTTCTTCAAGTCTTTACAACTGCAGTGTTAAAATGGCATCTTTTGAGGCCAAACTTTCATTCAGTGTAATTTCTTTTAGCTCTGTCTGCAGTATAGAGCAGGAAATAAAGAACAGAGAGAAGCACTACAAAATTAGCTTAACTCTGATGGCACAAGAGCTACAGTGACCACAAACTTTTCATTACTACTCTAAATCGAGCTTTATTGCCCTACTTTGAGGTAGCTTCTTATGTGTCACTTTGAAACTAGAAATTATCCTTGTCTGATGGCCCTCTCATCTGGGCTGCAAGCATAGGAAATTCACCTGAACTGTTGTTGTCATATTTATTAGGTCATGCCAGTGTGATCTAAATTTAATCTATAATCAGTAGCATGACATTGAGTTGAGAAGTCACTCAGCAGTTTTTTTGCTGTGCTTATCTGAAAGTTGCTTCTGTTGGAGAAGATCATGTCCAGATTCCCACTTCCTCTGCTCATAGTTTGTAGGTATGGATTAAAACTCCTTTTCCCCATGGCTCTATCTTACCTTATAAAGTTATGACAAGAATTTGGCAAAAGCTCAAAAATATTGTGCAGGTAGGGGCAGAAGAGGTAGCTGGCTGCACATGAGCAGTAAAGTTTTAGAAACTCTCAAGGCAAATTTTCTATTTAGGCCACCTAGGTTACAACTTTATTGTAATTAACTCTTTGCTCATATGTCATCCAAGAGGTGGCTCCTGAGTCAGCAAAACATTAAAACCACCTGGTGTTTTTAGGTAAATCAAAACTGGTGCCAGCCAACGTCAAAATGTTGTCTGCAAACATGTTTCAGAGCCCCTTCATGGTCTGCTCTTACATCAGTATGATTGGTGGGAAGCAGGCAATGGGCAACATAAGGGTGTTTGCTATCCTGGCAGGCAATCCCTGGTCATGAGTCAGAATCCCAAAGTTCACTGTGAACCTTCCATTCAGCTTCCTTTGATTAACAATGAGTCAGAATGGCAATATGAGATCAGATTACACCTTTTCCCCTCTAAAGACAGGAGTGGGCACCCGGCACTCCAGGGAAAATTTGTTTTCTGATGTCACAGTTTTTCCTTACTTGCTGACCTGACCCATGTGACAGCCTCATGAGTGCTCATGAGAAAGCTACAATGACCTTTTGTCTGTTTTTTTTTTTTTAATCATTTGATGTCTCTATTCCTTTATTTAATCAGATTCAAGTTCATTGCCCTTGGATTCGGTGCTCTGCAAAGGCCAGTTCTATTTTCTTATTTGCTTTTGTGTCTTCTTGTGACAATTAATTCCAAGCATGAGGTATTTAAGGAATGCTTACAAGGCATGCTGGCTACAAAAAAAGGTTAATTATCAAAGGTTGCTTATTGGAGAACTTTTTAGTTTACTAGTAGCAGGTCAGGAATTAAAAATAAAAAAATGTTTCTGGATTAGAAGACAGAGACAGCCTCTCTTTCTCTCTCTCTCTTACTTTTCTAGCTGTAACTAGTACTGATGCATGCTGTTCCTCCAGGAAAATTACTGCCTGTAGCCTAGTAATAGAGACATAGAACCCTGTGTACTGCATATTGTATATGGGACTACAGTGGGACTACTGGGACAAGGCAGTCACGCCAGAGCATTGCTTGTTCTAGTAACACATTCTTGCATGTATTCTGCAAAATAGACTGCCAAAACAGGTTTATCTCTGAGGCTCCATGTGACACACAGAAATAAAGGAAAAAACAGATATTTGTATTCATCTCTCCGTAGCAGTATTGCTGAAGGCAGAAAAACCTCAGGGTTCAATGCTATAGATGCAACGAGCTAGGTGTCCCTGTCATTTGGACAGTAGATGGCACCATTTGTTTCCTTCTTAAAAACAACCTCTTCTGTCGTGGTTTTGTGAAGCAGCAGGTCTGCAGGAGGGGGTGACAACAGTGTGTGTGCTGCTTTGTAGCTGGCTCAGAGTAGGAACATGTCTTTGATTTTCTTTGGTGTACCACAGCGGAGTGCAACGGGGCATGAGCCATAAATCTGTGGGGATCTACGGTGCGATGCGGTTTTCACAAGGCCAGCAAGTTGCCTCGTCCTCTCAGACATACTACCTGAATAGGCTGCCATAGCAGGGTGTTGCATTTGATAGCCCAGTGGTCTGTTTGCTTCTGTGCTCTGGGTGGACAAAGCTGACTATAAAGGGAACGGAGTTTTCCTGTGTTCCCCCTTCTTCTTCCAGGTTTAATCGTCCTTGGAAAACAATGAGTTTGTATCCCTTGATAGTGCCTTATTACAACTTGATGAATATATGCACCCCTGGAAAGAGCTTGTGCTGCTTCACTAACTTGGTAAGGGCAGACAGATAACTATGGTTCACTCCCTTTAATGACACATCTGATGAGGCTGTCTACAGAGCCTGGCTCCTACCAAAAAGCCTCCTGTTCTCAGCAATTGCTGGTCAATCAAATGTAACATACATCTCATTTCTGTTCGTTCACACCAGCAGGCTCCTGTGCCTTTAATTTGTTGCACAATTAAATGTTATAAGAGAGATATCAATAGATATCATGCCTATCAATTTGCTAAGAAAATGCTTCTTAAATGAGGTGATTCAGTTCAAATCAGGTACAAGCGTAAGTAACTTTAAAAGGAGCCTGAGGTTGAGTAAAGCTGTGCTTCCACTTACATCTTTGTGCATCTTTCACATGGAGGGCTGATCATCAGATGCTCATGCTAATATTAGTACTGACCTAGTTTCATCCTGGGATCCCTTATAACCTTGTTAACAACCTCCTGGGAAGAACTCAACCAGTCACAGCCTTGTTGTCTACTCAAAGAGACTGGCAAAGTCTGTGGTGTCTTGTACAACTCTTGATTTTAAGTGCTATATTTCTTCCTCACAGTGCCTGCAAAATCCTTCAGAAACGTAGACATTCTTTCTGTCATGGTTTTAAGGTCCTTGCACATTTACTGGAGGGTGATTTACCTCTGGACAAACAGCCTCAATGAGCTGAAAATATTTTTAAGACTTTTATGAAATACCGGGGACAAGTCTATAGGCATCTTGTGGTTCTTTGAGAGTTGTTTATTCTAAAGATCATCTGGGAGCTGTGACTCTTGAGGACTTACCTACTATGTCAACAGGGTCCCCGATGAAGGCCCTAAACAGCAGCAGAGGAAGGGCTTGTTTTCAACAGAGCTATGCAACCTCACCAAAAAACCAAGAGCTGAGCCATAAGCCAAGCCTGCTGAAGCAGTTGTGTGACAGCAGAGGTAAGTCTGCAAAAAAGGCTTCATAGCACAGGTAGGACAGCAAGATGGTGTGACTCACAGCCTAGAATTACAAACATTGCCTGAGACTTTGCCCATCATACTAATGCTCCCAGCACATTTCAGAACAACCATCTCTGGGCTGTAGCTCTGTCAGGAGTTATAAATTGGATCTTTCCCTTGGTGCATACTGAGATTGTATCCGAAAGGACTGACCCCTCAAGAAAGGTCACAGATATAAGAATGTGCCCTGCTGAAGTGATTTGTAATGTGACTTATGGATTCTGCAGTATTATTACAGTTATTCTGCAGCTCTGACAGCTCTAAACTGAAGGCCACATGGATAGTATGAAAACAAAGCAACAAGCAAAAAACCAGAAAGTTCTGTTCAGCACACGATAAATTAGCATAGCAAGTTCTATCCCCTCTTCAGCCTGACTTTGTGTAAGTTGTCTCATGGATTTTGCTTTGTTGTATGTTTATGGGAAATATGTCCCTAAAAAGCTGTTAATTGTCATGTGTTTCCTTCCAGTAGGTGTTTTGATGACAGCTATGCTAGAAGTATGTCTGTTGTCAGTCTTTTTTGTCTGAAGTGTTAGTGTGAAGGTGCCTTGTCTACACTAAATGCTCTTCCCACTTCTACCCATGCTAGGTCTTGGCTGGAGCCTGTGTTACCCAGACACTCACCTGAATGTCCAAAGTCTTCTACTGACCTTAACTAAATCGCATATTATTATCCATAATAGAACAAACAAGGAAGAGAGACCAGAAAAATAAGCATTTCTATTGCAATTGATTATCTACAGCAATAATTTGTACAGTAGATTGTGTTGTTAGTATCTTTGTTGCCTTTACTTCGTGAGTTTTCTATAAAGTGGCACACCAGAAGAGATTGTTTAAGTAGAGGAACTGTGCTCCAGCTAGAGCAGAAGTGGATTTGTTGTTGGTTTGTTAATAGTCAGCTCTCGGTTACCCCAGCTGGATTATCTGAGTTGTGGATTTATCAGTGTCATGGGTAGAGGATCTACTATCTTAGGATAGTAACAGGGTTAGATGAGTACAGTGATTCATGACCAAGTCTGTATTACTTTCAGGGTGAGTCCATCACTGGAAGCAATATAGCTCCTGTCTCACGGAGCAGCTGGCTTCACCCTGTGACAGCTTGGGCATTTTTGCACGTTGTTGCCAAGGCTGGGATGCCAGGGATTTCAGGGCAGGCTCCATATTCATTTGGCGGTAGCTCCAGTTTGGTGAGGCTGATGAGCTCCAGCAGCCAAAATGGACCTGCCTCTTTATGAAATGACTGCTTTAGTACCGCTTCCCAGGGAGTGCTCCTTGTCCAGGAAGATGACTCAGCAGACTGCAGTGTCACATGAGTACATAGACCCTGGTTGGTCTACTGGATCAGCTGGATGAGGAGCACTTCCCAGGGGAGCACTGCAGCAGGTGTGTAGTGCCATGTTTGAGACTCTGCTGAGGACAGTTTGGTTCTGGCAGACTAAAACTGCCACTGCTGCACTGAGATATAGTATGCAGTATGCAGAGAATACCTTTGAGGGAACTAGCCCCTGTCAACCAAGCATGCCTTAAATTGGTTCAAGCCTGCCAATACGTTTGGTTTGGTGCAAACAAACCTTCTGCCTGTTCACTCGTCTGTGCTGTCTACTACTCCCTTGTTTGTGGTGTTATCCACACTATCCAAGCTTTTCCTACTATTTGCTGGTATAGCAGCTCCCCTGTTAGCTCCAAGAATGGACTATGCTTTGGCTGGATTTGTGCAACCTTAGATGCAAGATACTCTTTGAATGAAGCTGGTTTTGGAGATACATTTAGGTATTGACTTAACTTATAATTTTCCTTTTCCTTAATCTTTTTTGGTAAAGTACACTGAGATCCACCACTAAACAATATTATGTATTGTCTCTCTCTCTCTCCCCCCCAATCTCTTCAGCCACTTTTTATACCTCCTCTAAATCTCCCATACCCTTCCTCGGTTGTTCTTCCATCATTAGTGTCTTCTCCTTCATAGGCCAGCCTTTTTTTTTTTCTTTAGTTAGGTGATGTCTATTTCACCAGCTGATCTTTTTTTCTCATTCCCTTCCCGCCACACATCCCAAATATCTTCTTCTCATGGATAGTCTATGATTGTAATTTGAAGAATGCCTAATCTATGACTCCTTGGCTAGGGCCAGGGAAGTAACTGCAAGGTCAGCTGTCTGTTGCTGAGACACATCTCAGTATTTCAACGTTTAAAGAGCACAAGACCTCTTACCTTCCGTAGCCAAAATCAACACCTGTACAGCAGCTGGTGGATCCTGAAAAAGTGAGATGGAGATCACATGTTTCTTAATATAATTGCTAATTAAGAATTATTTCATGTTATTGTGTTCTGAACAAAAATATAGGAACATGTTTTCCTAGGCACTGTACAAGAAAGCAGAAATATGGAGTGCACTTTAGATCACACAAAGGATGCACTGTCTCTGCTCCAAAGTATTGTCTCCCTCACTGATTGCTTTGTCAGCTCTTGCAGCTGAAGTCTGATATGCATCACTGCCACAGGAAACCCAGACAGCTATTTGGCAAAAATGTGCATGTTAGTGGGCAGGTGTATCAGAAGATAAAAATATCTTAGGCAACTCAGACGTGGTAGCGGTGATCAATACACTTTTTATCACTGATGTTTGTGAAGAATAAGATGACCAAACAGTAAGGACTTGTGATGTAGATCCTTCAGGTATGTCACCATACCTCGAAACATGCTGCATTGAAAAAGATCAAAGTGAAACCTGATATTATCTCCCTCAGGCTTGAAGACAAAATTGAATGTTTAAATCCTCAGTTCGTGGTATTCCCTGATTTTCCCATTCCATTGGTACCAATGTGATGTGATTTCAGTGAGGGCACTGAAAACACAGCAATGGAGAACTAGTATCTGAAGTTTCAGCCAAGCCCAGCTGCTGTAATTAATGCTTGTTATTGCTGGCAGTGATGATTAATAAACAGAGATGGTTGAAAAATGCCAGTTCTTTTTTTATCAGAAAATTAAATAATATTTTAATTGAAAAGCTGAATTTAAAAGGAAATTAAATCAAAAGCAGATTTTGGAAATGTTTCTGATGAAAAACTTTATTTTTTGAAAACATCAGACCCAAAACCTTGCGCTAAAAGTGCTTTATTTCTTTCTCTGGTTAGGTGTAAATCAGTTATTTTTTGCCTAATGAAGATTTTCTAATTAGGAATGAATGGGCTTATTTAATTAAAGGTACAATTAGAATATTTCAACCATTCATGCTGAATCATCAGGGTCCTTAAGGGCCCTGACGGGCCTCCCTGTCCCTGCCTGCATCTTCCCCCTTCTCCCCACCCCGCCCTGCCCCAACCCTGGGGCCTTCCCTATCTGCCCATGGCCCAGGACCCCATGTCAGCCTCCCGGGGTCATCAGCCCCTGCCCCAGCAATGCCAATGCCACAGCAAGGATGGTCTCTAGCTCCCCACAGCCCTGCCTTTCTGGGTCACAGAGCAACATTAACAGTAAGCGGGAATACCACCATTAATACCAAACAGCGGGCATAAAAAAGTGAGCCACCATCAGCAAGTAAAAGCAGAAGTTGCTGTAAATCACTCATGGCAACTTCATGGCGAGTGTCTGCGTGCATGTGCGTCTATTTATCTCTCGTACTTGCAAGGATGTGGGGAGGAAGAGACAGTCCGTACCAGAGGAATGCAGACTATGTTTATTTTTTTTGATTCTCCTTGCTCTTTTCCAAGGAAAATACATAAGCATGAGCAACATTAGCTCTGTCACACCTTCCTTGGTGCAAATGAGATGCTGCCCTAACGCTGTTGTTTCTCGTCCTGTGTTGAGTCATGCAGTGTAGATACTTTATCTTGCCCATGTCTCTGCTGTAAGACCACAGATCATGTTATCACTTTACAAATATAGCACATTAGTACATCTGGAAGGCTAGTCACGCCGTGAGGTTCAAACAGGTCTGGCTGGTCGTGAGCTATGCTGCTGCTATAAACAACCTCAGTGTCCCAAATTGAATAACCACAGAGCACACTCGGGAGCTCTGGACACTTGTGTTCTTTAGTAGTAGGTAAGTGACAGTTTTGCTGATTATTGTGTTTCTTCCGCTGTGTGGGGTCAAGGTGGGAAATGGCAGGGAAAGTGAGAAGTCGTTATCAGGTTTTCGTTGCTGCTACCGTGCTGTGGATTTTTAAATGCTAATATATATGGGAAAAATAGCTGAAACATGGAGCATTACTCCAAAGTGGTGTGTTTGCTGGATACCTTTAAAGATAGTAAGATTCACCCCATATATTATTCCTCTAAGTAGATTTACACTTGTGACAAATCCAAACTTCGTAATTTAAGAAAGCTTTCAAGACTCACTCCGTGACTCAGTTGTAATAAACCCTTGCTGTTACATCTCAAGGACATATGCTGGTGTGAGAATTATTTTCAATAAAAAAATGGTTGATCTGGAGAGTCATTTATCTTTTTTGTCTGTCAAAATTTAGAGTGGAATTTAAAAAGAGTTATAGAACTTCAGTTTCTGAAGGCCAGTTACAGCTAATCTAACTGGTATAGGAAATCGAAATCTAGCCTGCTAAATCTTTTGTGAACAAAACCTATCATTTAAAGTCAAATATTGTCATTATTGTTGTTGTTGTTGCTACCATAAGTATTTATATGCTATCACGTTACTTTCTGTTGGCTAAAAGGTACTGACCAGCTGTCTTCCTCTCAATAGTAGTTAACTGAGCACCATTTCAAGGATCAGTGATGGATGATAATGCCCATTAACCAAAGAAGTAGATCCTACCAAAGAGTTGAATCACTTTGCTCTTCTCAGACAGAAGGTGAGGGTAGAGAATTATTCCAAGGAGGATGTCCAGCTGTCCATGCCACCTGTGTCTCCTATCCACAGGCATGGGAAGGTTTTGTGGGAAAGACTAAAGACACAGCTGTGGTGAAGGAAGAGAGCTGATAAAATACAGCTGCCACCTCATGACTGTGTGGTGGGGTTTGGACAATTTGAGCTAAAATAACTTGGCAGCTGGAGTAGTTGAAAGCAGCATCTTCTCTTGCTTATCTAAATTGTCTGCCATATCTTCTTAAATCACAGAATTTGACTGTTTAGGAACTGGCTGTAAGCATTTTACTCACTATATGAGTAAAATGATCTTATATCTAACACTGGAAATAGGACTAAAAGGCTTGATGCCATAGGTCAGACATAGGTTTTTGCTCTCCTTCTGCAGTAAAGGAAGATGCAGGTGATAGGATTGGATTCTTAGATCAATGCATGGAAAACAGACCCCTGGGAGCAAGAAGAAATGATCAACATTTTGAGGGTCTTTGGCTAGTCTTAATTAGGACAGGGAGCCTATAAAAACATTTATGATGCTGTCATCCACATAGATAACTTCAGAGGCTAGACCCTGTACACGAAAGGTAGTAGCCGCACTTCCTGGGGATGGTCCATGTCCATTAACCTTAAGACAAATGAGAATAAGTCAATGAAACGTTGTGCTAAAAAAATAGATGGCATAAAACAGGACTGAGAAACTTGAGACTGTAATTTTATGCTTAATTAAGATGATCTAATTGTATATGAAAGCCTCTATGTTCTGTTCAGTGGCACTGAGTGTAATTTTATTTGCCATAGGTCTTTGTATGAGAGTTGAGTGGGGTCTCTCTGATAAATTCTTAGCTCACACTCTAGCTTTCCCAGGACTCTGTTGTCTACTACCTAAGACAATAGTTTTTACCTTCTGACTACAGCTACATTCATAGATTCAACCACCTTTAACAATAAGTAATACACTTTTGATTTTACTGTTTTTCATTTGACAAGAAACAGCCTTAAAATACATTCCCATTTCAAATACATCAGCCCTCTCTCAATCTTATGAGAATTAGTCCTCTCTTCAGCAATGCCCAGTGAAAAAAAAAAAATGGATTTTTGTCACAAACATCAGTCCAATGTTTCATTATCTTCATTGTCAGTGGAAGAATCGCTTTGAATAATTAGTCAGCTCACTGAAGTGCTGGGGGAATACATCTGTAATAAATCCCCTTGCATATGTAACATCTATCATGCTTGATGGCAGACATATTAGTGCTACAAGAGTTGAGGAAGTATAAGGAATATTGTAATTCAGCTGCTAATTAATCCATAATTAAAGACCTAATTAATGAATAACCCTGTGAAAAATTATCTAAAAATCAAGATGTGAAGACTGCAGTGATAAAGAGGAATCTTGTTTGTAAGACTGGTTAATTTACATCTAGAATAGGAACTGATTAATGAAAACTGTCAGTAAGACATTGTGCTGCAGCACTGGACAAAGAGAAATACACACATAAAAATGTGTGGAAACCAAGCTCAGCCTTTACATATCTATATTTACATATCTTTTTATTTTATGATGTTCATAGTTATTTCTACCTGAAGTATAAGGAGTAGGTTAAGAAAAGACATATTTGCTCTCTTAGCTGTGGTATGTAAACAATGCAAAAGTTATTTATTTGTGTGTGAAAGAGGCTAATGTCAGATTCTGTTCTTAAATGCCTTTTTTATGAAATAGCTAAAGCAGAAAACTCAAAAAGAACTTGATTCATCAGAGCATTCAGGATTAATCCCCATGATATATGCAAGGACACTAATTTCTGAAATTAACTTCAGTGAAAGCTGGACTAATTAATAGCTTGAAAGTGTCACTGTCTGTCTGTGTTTGTTTATCTAGGATCTGGCTGGCTGAGACTGTGCTCTTGAAAGAGCAGGAGGGAACATTGCAAACTCCCAAAACATCTGGGCTTGTGTCCAGGTGTCAGGACTGTTTTCTCCAGCCCTGGAGCAGATTGTCCCTTTCCTCTTCTATTTATTCTGCAGTGCAGCTGCATTTTCTGGATCTCTGTGGACCCAGGCCTTCAGGGGGGCACCTGCTGTGATCCATAACATTGCCCTGCCCATGTGCTCCCCAGAACCCAGCCATCACATGCATGCATATATGATCTGAAGAACAATCTAACTTGGATCCCAGACCCGAAACTCTGACTGTCAAATCTGCACATTCGGCAAGTCTAGCGACAGATAAACCAGCCAGACTAGCAGGGAGGATAATTCCCTGCTGGTGTAGAACAACAAGAGATTGTTACTGACAGCAAGACTAGATAAGGAAGAGCAGCTTCCCGCTTTGCAGTCCTCCCCCACTTCCCAAATGGCACAAGGAAACACTACCCCACTTATGAGCTGTGCACAGTTAGCACAATATAGTTGTATACTATGAACGTTGTCACCATTTCTATTGCTCTTTCAATCACAGCATGTTTCTGTAATTTAATCTTTCCTTGATAACACAAAAAATGTGTTCAGTTGCTATCCAAATGTCAGGTTTCCTTTGAATTATTTAAAGACTTGTGAGAGAAATGACTTGATCATTCTGAAGCACCGTGTGAATGAGCTTATTTCCTAAGAAATTATTTGCAGGATTGGTAGGAAATATGTTCACTCACATTTTCCCCTATGTAATCCTGCCAGTAATATTCATAAGATTGCAGCAGATCTCTCACAGTGATTATCTGAAAGAAAAAGGACCCAAGTGAACAAGGCTGTTAAACAAATTGAAGAAACCAAACATTAATAATTTGGTAACTCATGTAAAGCAGCAAAGGAATGTATACACAGTGCTGTTACTGAGGGCAAGCAGGCGCCATACGAACTCAGGAGGGCTCTAACAGAGACTAATATTGGCTGTATCTGTAGTATCAAAACTATGTTGGACATCTTCCAGACTCAAGAGACGACACAGGTCTTGTTCTACAGAATACACTGCGCACAGGCAAGTTGGCCAGCATTAACACTGATGCCAACTATGTTCAGAGGAGGCTAGACTGTAGTATAATAAAGCCAATATAATTTTGGCTTATGACTGGCTGTATTCAACCCACTCCAGACAAGAGAGAGATAAGGTTGGTAAACAGGGAGGAGCCATAGAAGAGTTGGTACAGTTAGTCCTGGAAGGCCACACAGTCATCATATCTAAGAACACTCTTCCCCTGCTCTCCACTACTTTCCTTTTCAAAGAAGACCTTGTCTTGTCCTTAATTTTTTGTAGTATGCTCCTCAGTGCATCTATACATTGATATATCTCAGATGCTGAGATGAGTGCGGAAAGGCTGCAAACTGTTCATCCAATGAAGCTGCTGATTTAAAAAGCCCTTATTCTCTGTGGAAGGTCTTCTGTCTGGAATTCAGTGTTACTTTTAGCTTATGTATCCTTAAACAGTTTGCTTCTCGAAGATCAGGCAGACCATGGCATCTTATGATGCAAGCACAGGTAACTGAGATGAAACTCTTTCAGCATTAACCAGCAGGAGCTGCCAAAAGGCAATCCCATTTTAAAACCCAGTTGCCTGAGTGTTCCTCCATATGACAGGTTGGTTACACTTCCAGATGTATTGCAAATCACCATTTCCCCCTTTTAAATAAGCCCGGGGGGAAAAAAAAAAGTCAAATGCCTGCTCTGGGTTCAGAGGCCAAGTGGGAACAAATGCAAGTAAGTGGTCATGAGATCACTGGCTGCTGTCAAAGATGGCTGTGAAAACATCTGGCAGGTCTGTGGCAGAGCTGTAAACAAGGGGTAGAGATACCAGTAGCTGAAGGGAGCAAGGGCATTTAAGGGGTAGCATACTAAATCTCTCCAGTTTTACTGGTGAGTTGACATGTTCTGAAGTATGCGCATCTTTGTAGCAACAACATGAATAACAATAAATAGAAAATAATAAAGATTAGAGTCATTACAAGGCAGATATCTTCTTTTCCATTCTGTATTTTTTCAACACCTTACTGAATGGATTCTGGTCTAGAGCTCCTGGGTACCCCTACTATTTAAAAAAGAAAGTCTGAAGTAGGTGCTAGAGAACTGTCTGCGTACCTTTAGGTGAATTTATACAATAAAATAAAATAAATGATAATATAAAAGATAAAATAAAAATAATCCATGCAGATACTTAAGCAGATGCTTTTACTAGCAATAACATTTGGCATTAATGTTGTATCATTTAAATGAAAACCTATGATGAGTATCATCACTAAGATTTTGCTTTTTTGCCACCTAATCCTCCAAATGCTTAAAAGTGTCAATATCCTTACACACATAAGGACTGTGTTTGATTTTAATAGGCCTATTTATACATACAGTTAAATGAATAAAATTTTTGCAAGATCATAAAGGAATGGTGCTGTCCTCTTTTTCAGGCCAGAAATCTCACAGAAGTGTCTGTAAAAGCATTTGTTCTGTTCCATGCATGCAGGGATAGGTCATGGCAATCAGAGACCTAGAACCCAATATTGATAGCAAAAGAGTGCTCTTATGTGAGCAAGCACTTCTTCTCACCTCAGCTGGCCTAGAGGGGTGGTGGATTTTTAAATTCACATGGAAAGAAGTAAAGATGGGTTTCAGTGTTGAGATGGGACCTGCAGTAGGGCAAGCCTGAGAGAGCTGTTGAGGAGGGGGGCCTGGTAAGGTCCTCTAGTGAAGGCACAGGAGTGGTGGAATTGAGAAAAGTTTGTAGGTCATAGTATCTGGTGATCTGGAGAAATACGAGTGGTTTAGCATGTAGAGAGGGGAAATGCTAGTTATAAGGATTTTTGTGAGTCCCTTATTGATGAAAATTGGGACAAGGTTGCAGATGACCTAGCCTGCTAGTTGAGGAAGAGAAGATGTTGTAAAAGCCATGGTGTTCAAAGGGATTTTTTTTTTTCAAAGATAAGTGTTATTTTTTTCTTCTTCCTCTTAAGAAAAGTATAAAGAGAGGGAAGGAGTGAAGCAAAGGGAAACTTCTTTCCTCTGCTATTAGTACAAGTCTCTCTGGTTAGAAAATCTAGTATCATTTTGCCAAATAATGCAAATGCTTATTATCAAAAAAGTTCTTTTTTATTTTAAAACTAATTACTTAAAATATATGTTACTTAAAAATATTGCTATAAGTGTAATGTGTAGCTGCTTATGAAGGGAAAATGTTGCAATCATTAAAAAAACCAAATGTATCCTGAATGGCCATCTTTGTCTCTGAACTAACGATTACAAGAAAGATAAGAAATCAGACTGACTTCCCTGTATGTTGCCTTTTAAGGACATTGATTAAGGCCTTGTAGATTACTTCTTGGGAGGTGTAAATGGCTGGGGATAACATTATTCTCTTCCATAGACACACACAGAGAAGTATTTTCTCCACAAGTGATTCTCTTGTAAATGACACCTTTGCCTTCTCTTTATGTTCCTGAATCTCTTTTCCCCTGGAAAGCACTGTGCTTTCATTACCATACATTACTGAAGAGCCTTGCTTTTGTGATCTATCTCTCTAATAACTTGTAATACTGAATGAATGTTATAATCATGCATCATCTAAGAAAGGTGTGCTGATGATCCACAGCAATTTAGATGTAGATGTCACCCAAGGAAGATGTCATTAAGCTGCAAACTCAGTGCAGTTATGAAGTAGGGCCTTGCAGATGCAGGTGATAGTTGCTTTTGTGGTCAGGACTTGTTCTTAATGAAAGCAATGTTGCCTTTTTATTGGGTGAGAAATAACTTGAGTATGATTTTTGTTTTTCTCTTACTGCTGTATTAGTGGGTCGGGTAATCCTCACAAGTATGACCAAAGCTTGTCCTTAATGAGCATGTGTAAGTATGGGGTGTGAAAGCAGCAATGCTGAATTACAAAAGGATGGGGAAATTGGAAGAGGAAGGGGGCTGAAGTATGTGTAGCTTTGGGTGAATACCCATGTGACTGCTTTGAGCAGGGCAGTTGGACTAGGTGAGCTCCAGAGGTCCTTTCTAACCTCACTGGTTCTGTGATTTCTGACAATGGTTAAAATGCTAATAGTGATTACCTGTGAAGAGCCTAAGTATGGGAGGGAACACTGGTGTGGAATGCCAGTTGAAGGGAAGCAGTTAGAAAGTCTATAATAAGGCATTTCTCTACCCAAATGTAACTTCCCACCTGTGACTAATAGATGATAGTTTGGGTTTTCTTGTGCAGGCCTAACCTGACGATTGGAAGAAAGCAACTGCTGTATGTAAACTTGAACAGGTACAGCCCTATGTATTTCTAGAAATGGAAATTATTGTTGGTAGTTGCTGCTTCTGTTACAAATTCTTGCCATGCTTGAGTAAGCACCCTGAAGAACCTATACTTAGGATCAGATAATGCCAGGCTCTCTTTTCTGGGCAACATCTCATCATCAAGACAATGATGGCATCTGAACTTTGGGAAATATACATTCTGCCATCATGCTTGATACTTCATGCCCATTTTTTGGACTAGGATATGGGGTAAAGCAACAGCCCCATGAAGACTGTTGAGTGACCTTTTCGGAGTTGTAGATAGCAACAAAATTTCACGTTTGTCCTGATGAATATTTCTAAATCCTTCGCCACCCTGTGATCTGATCAGGATTTGTGGCTTTGCTCCTTCTGAAGAGATTAGTACTGAGGAGTTATGATGAAACCTCTCACCTCCCACCCATGTTCCTCCTCTGCTTTGTTTTACCATTGAAGAAAAACCCCGATGCATTGCAGCCTAAACCAATATGTGGATAAAAGCTGTATGAACTTTTCCAACCTGAGTGTCTAATAAATCAGTGTCTCAATAAAGAACAGATGACTTAACCTGGGAGACAGGAAGGTGGGGAACAAGTCAAGGAAATAGAGTACTTTCACAGTTTATTCAGACTTTGTGTTGATTAAGGCCATCTAGTTCCAACAGAGGTCAAGTGTCCAGCTGCCACTTCACTGTCTCTCAGCAATTCAGCTCCTGCAATAACCCTTCTACCAAAACACACTGCTATGAATTGGTCTATTAAAATGAATTAGATCCTGCAGAGTGACTGCTGGTCTGCAGCTACTCTGAGGGGGAAGTCCTTGTCACTGTGTTTCTTGATTTGGGCAGCAGAGGAGAATGTTTCATTTTATGTGGTAAACTGTTTCCTGTAAATTATTAGTGAATACATTTTAGAAGGGTGCGGCTGATTATAGACAAACCTTTCCACTGAGAATAAGGTCACCATTCTCATTACACTGCTATTAATGGGGTTTTGACTTGGCTGTTGTCAGCAGTCTGTTCCAGATAGGTTGGGAACTATTTTTGCCTCATTGTTAGTGCTCATAAAGATAAACAAGCACTGGGAGCAGCTTTATGAACAGCAAAGATAGCAGTTTATATAAACATCCTAAGACACAGAAGACTATGTCATAGAAAAATATTGGTCTCTGACCAGTCTTTGTGCCAGTACTTGGAGGTATTTGTAAGGGTGTTTCTCACTGAGATGACAAATAAGGTGGACAGGTAGGAACCTTTCCTCTTGGTGTACCTATGCATAATCCTTTTTAGTCCATGCTGTGCATTTTCCAGAGGACATGAGGGTGTTTTGCTGGCTCAGAAGAAATTATTCCTTTATGTGTAACATATTACAGAGACATGTATAGGTGAAAGGGGGTGAAAGAGAAAAGGGACAGTTACAAAGCTACAAGAGGAAAAATGCAGAGGGCAGAATAATTTCCCCTTCCTCCTCAGTATTATAGCAGAAGGACAGATAATAAATAGCCCCAGTTGAAGGATGTGGAGCTTGGAAAAAATGATCACAGTAAGGTCTGGGGAAAAAGTAATAGATACAAGCTTGAAAACATCCAGTAAAGGACATGCAGATTGCTTTATAAATGATCAGTAGATGGTCCGGCAGGGTTTTCGTCCTTCCTTTTTTTTTTTTTTTTTAAGCTTATGAATGGTATAATAAATGTGGTATCTAATGAAACCTCAAGCAAAGTTTAAATAACTGATTTTCCCTTTCTCTGCTTTTATCTTGGTAGAAGCAATTATTTTTAAAAGGCTTCTAATTTCTGTTGTATAAGACTTGTTTGCAGTGGTTCAGCAAACCATTTTATAAAGAAGTAAGCATGATGGAAGTCCTCTGTAGACAGTCTAGCTGCATTTCATGAAAACCAGTGTATTGTGATGATGGTACCCTAACCAGTGACTCCAAGCAAGAGAGTACAGTTTTACCTATTTTATCAAGATTTGTATCTGCACTTGTGTTAGTGATTTGGTAGGTGATTTGTTTCCTTTGTTGATACTGAACCATTGCTACAGTTTAGTAAGGAACACCATGTTGCCAGTCAACCTGTATTTCACAAGATGTAAATCTGAGGTTTTCATTTCTTGTGGTTGTTAAAGATATTACAGAGTGTTTTTTTCCTTGAGTAAAAAGAAGGTAGCGTCATACTGGGTCAAGCTCAAGCATCATGCCTGCTGAAGGGAATGAGAGCCTTGTCATGGACTTCAGCAGGGGCAAGGTTCCTGCAAGAAGTTTCTGTGCTTTTAACTGAATATGGAAAGCTTGGCGAGTTAGGGTCCAGTTCAGCTCAGTTCTTAACTGCACAGGACCTAATACATTGATACCAAGCCTTCAATTGTTGGAAGGTAATTCTACACATACTAATAAATGGCGAACATGTGTTCACATACCCTTCATCTTATCTCTGCCTTAGGTAAGTTTTCATTGTATGTTACAGGGCTGGTCTTTCAATGCCTTTCACAGATAAGCACCTACTTATGCAAACACTGGAAATTCCCAAACTCCTCTGGAACAGGATAGCTTAGGTGCATAAAGATCAATGGTGAGAACCCAAGATGAAGTGCTTTTGCATGATTTACAATGAATAAATTCTTTATGAGCTCTCATTTTAATATTAGTTACATAAATTGTCAAAATTACAAAGCCTTTTAAATTTCATCAGTGTTACTTAATCAAATTAGTATTTCTTTACAGTTGTGTCTATCTTGGAAAGGGAAAACTGCAAGGAATACAAAAAATTCAACATTTAGCTGTTGCCACAGATTTTATGTAGCAGTCAATTGTATCCTACGTTGACTACTGCAAGCACAAAACCCTAGACAAATTAGGTAAGATGGAAAGCATACTATGTTAATATTTCTTATGACTTCAGCTTTTTTTCCCCAGATAATTGTAATGAAACATAATCGTTTAGTTCCTTATTTTTCTCATTATTTCTTTTCTGACGTGTCCATGATGGCTTGTTCTTGCAGGAGAAGTTTAATGTCGACAATATGGGGCATCAGGTGATAATATTTGACTTTTCTCTCATAAGAGGTCTGTGGGAAACTCGAGTTAAGAAGAACAAAGAACGTCAGCGGAAAGAGAAAGAAAGATTAGAAAAAAGCTCTTTGGAGAAGTAAGCCCACTTTTCTGCTGTTCTTTTTAACTGAATCCATTATTATTATCCACTAACACTGCCATATACTAAGCATTATCAGATGATTCAAAAAAAATTTTTGGGGGGTTTGATTTCAATGATTTCTTGCCTCCTTTCCTCAGATGCTTGTAAGAGAAATGCAACACAAACTGTCCTTGTATTTCATTAGTCCCTGCTCTTTGCTATGTAAATTGTGATTTACTAATGGTATATTTTATTGTCTACTGTGTAGATTTAATCTGAAGAGAAAAGCAACACATTTTGTACCTTTCTATTGCTTATATGCTATATAAAAGTATGGCTTTTTATTATGGAATTTATGAAAACATGCTCATAAAATTCAGTACTAAGAAATACTTCAATTTTTTTTTGTTGAGTTGACAGAAGAATCAAAAGGAATTAAATAAATGGACACATACAATTACTTCTGAATAAGAGAGAGAGTATAGAGTAAAAGAAGTATCAGAGGATTTTTTTTCTTGTTCAAATATTAAAGAGAACCTTGATTATAATGTTTACACCCACTAATCATGTTATTGTTTTTATTATATTTAATTTATGGTTTCTTTAAGCAATATTTTGATTTCTTTATGTTCACTCCCACTAGAGACAGTGAAATATTATACTGTGCTGACAATGTTGGAAACATACGACTTATCATTTTTTGTCCTCTGAGAAGAGAACAAAACAATAAAAACCACTTTCTGCTTTAAAAATGAAATGCACAGGGTTAAACAGTGCCCTTGTTTAAGAGCATCATTGCATCGAACCTTCGTGTGGTGTTTTGGCTCTCTCAGGAGACCCTCACTCACAGATTCTCACTGCAGTGCAGCTACACTGACAACAGAGCAGCTGGGCTAAGAGGAGACCAGGGTAATACAAAGTCTGACTGCCCTTTCTGCAAGACCTTTCTCTTCAAAACATCCATAGTTGCAGTCTTGGTTCTCCTGTCTCTACCCAAAACCTGCATTAAAAACCATAATCCTAACCAAAAAAAAAAAAAAAAAAGAAAAAAAAGAAAAATGAAGCTCGTCCTTCAGATTAAATTATCTCGTAAGGATAAGCTTTCTTTTTGGTATGAGCTGAGGGATAGAAAAAGTGCTGTTCTGAGTGTTACACTTATGGTGGAAAAGAGAAGTGAAAGGGTTTGCGATGAAAATCAATCAAACCTTATTTCTGTCCTGGATGCTACATTAAGACGTGGCTTTGTGCAATTCTAATGCAGATAAAGCAGATGACTCTCTACTGCTGTCTGTGTCAGCTAGTGGCTCTTGGGGTGCCACTGCAGCCTTCTTCATAAAAAGAATATTATGACTAGGAATCCACACCCGTAGCTTCTAAAGGATCATGGTGAAAGGTCAGTCCCAATGTAGACCTAAATGTCAACATGTCCCTGCCACATTTTGTTTGTTTTTTGGTTTTTTTTGTGGTGCAGAAGAGAACTACTGAGTTCACTAGAACAAAAGCATACCAGAAATGCCAGGCATGGGCAACTTCTGTATGGAAGAGGGAAAGATGGTAACCTTATGTGCTCTGAGGTAGCTAACCAGCTCCCATGTTTTTTGTCAGTAGCATACGTTAAGCCTTATTTCTTACTGTGACTTGTGTTTTCCATAAAACCAATACATTCTCCTTGTCGTTTCTGCCTCTGGTTATTTGTCTGTAGCCACCCCTCCAGCTGAAAGAGTGGAGCCTGACCACCTGTTCTGCTCTTTTCCACTAATGAGGTCCAAAGTCATTCTGTTATCTTCCTGCACCAAATGGAGATGGGGAATTTGGGATATGGTGCAGAGAAGTAAAAGGTTCTAAGTTCACTTTCAGCATTCACAAAGGATTTTTTTTTCTTCCTTTAGCTTGCAATTTGCATACGGTACTTTGTCTTGTTGCACGTCTTCGTGCAATCACATTGCTTTCCAGTTAGTCCTACTTCTTTAGAGAAGTCTCTCTCTTTAGAGAGACTTTTTTCCTCCTGGAAAAAAGGAGGAAATACATCAGACTTTGTTTCCTGAATGTGAGTGATCAGTATTTCACCCACTGAAACGAATGGCAAAGTTCATGTTCATTCTTTTGATGCAGGCCTCATAGAATGGATAAAGCTGGTAGAACAATGGTCAAAGTCATAAAAATATTGGCAATAAAATGCAAAATTTAGTTAAAAGAAAAATCCTCTTTGTTTTATGAGATGTGCAGTGACTACTGGCCTTTAGGTTCTAAAGGTCACATCACAAGTTATTTCTCAGATGCTTTTCAGTGCTTCCGAAGGTTGGGCCAAAAATGACACAAGATTTTGCTTGTTGCTAGCTCAAAAGTATAGATAAAATTGTAATTATAATTAAATGCTTAATAGAAATAATGTTTCACTGTAGAAATACATTTAATTATTTTAGGGAGTTCCTTGTGTGACCAAATTCTGGTATTCTACTCAGAGACTAAAATTTTACCACTGTCAGGTAGGTCCACTGAAATCAATGCGAGTACTTATTGTCAAGTCACAGTAAGGAAGTATTTTGGAAAGGATTGTGACCCAAAATGGTAATTCCAAAAAGACATTCAAAGAAGGCATTTTCCCAAACTGAGGACTGCATTCTAGCATTTAAGAGTCTAGATATTTATTTTTGCCAGCAGCCAGAATGAATTCCCAAGTAGCACTGAAATTAATAGAGTTTCTCTGCAAATATACTCGTGTAACAGATGAGTTTGGAATCTGGCCTGCTGAGGCTGCTTTGCTTTTTTTTTTTTTTTTAATAAAATCCAGTTTTTCTCAAAGATGTTACAATTCACTAATGCCCTTGAGATTGTGCAGTTCCTTATCAGCCGTGTTGCTATGTAAAATGACCTGACAATATGTAGTGAAGTGTAGTATGTATTATTTGAGGAAAAACTCCCAATTAACCTCTAGGGAACTTTGCTTGCCTTGGGGCAAGGTAATTTAGTTCATGCAGGCTCTGTAAGCAGTCATATGTAAGACATTTCTCTTATTTGACTGAAGATTTTCTAAGAAGAAAACCTCACAAATAAATTCAAAGCTTGAACTGTGTTTGCATTAATGGTGAGGTCTTGTAAAGATTTGGGGAATTTACAGGCCTAGAACAGACATTTAAGCAGCTGGCCAGTGAAAGCTGATTCTGGAGAACAGTCTACTGAGAATATTGTGAGAGGCTCATATCTCGCTCTCTGAGACACTTTGGGTGGAGTTAATCCAGTTCTCTGTTTCCCCTTTGGTTTTGTGGGACTGTAGAACTATGGCAGTTTAAGGAACCCCTACTTCTGGGGGGCACATATAAACCAGCAACTGAGTATAAAAGAAAAAGAAACAGTACAGTGTTGTGCAGGAATAATTTCATTTTACTTCATGTCCTTAATCCCATCAGACAAGTCCGTTCTAAATCTCCCATAGGATATGAAACATGAACTGTACAAAAAATGTGCACTGTTCCGTGGTTATCTGCATGTTTATGAAGGTCTGTATAATGGAAAGACATTTGTGTTTATAGCACTGTTTTGTATTTCATCTTCTAGATTCTGGTAGTGGTGAACAATCTTATATTATATCCTGAAATCCTGAATGCTGTCAGACTAACTTGATGTGGTATGATGATTTTCCTAAATTTTTCCTTTCTACTTGTCATTTTTTTTGAAAGGGAATGAAAGTGAATGTTTACAGTTAGATTTTTTTTTGAGGGATTGCAACATGTCCGTTGTCTTCTGTGTGACAGAAGAAAACGTCTTCTGTGTTTCTTGTGTGAAAAGCAGGAAAGGTAAAAATTGAAGGCTGACAAATTAATCACTCAAGTGAGGAAATGCCAGAGCTCTTTGCCCAGATTAGCTATCTAAATCTTTGCTGTGGAATGGTACAGCCTCCCCTGTCCACCAACCAAACACGCAGCAAAGGTAACAGTTTGTTCAGCCATCTTCTCCAAAAATTTCCACTCAATGTCTGGGTAACTAGATGTGCATGTATTACTTTTCTGAGCTATGCACTTCCTGAACGTTAGAAGTCAAAAGAAAATGTTCGCTCTACACGCAGACAATGACTTTTTTCCCTGAGAGGTTATGTGTTTGTTTAATAAAATATATTTGTCTCTGTCTCTCTGCCAAAATGCAGTGTTACAACTCTATTTGTACCTGAACTAAGATTTTATTTGTGATGTTTATCTTTATTTTCCCACTCAATTCAGAAATTTTTCTAAGCAAGACAAAACTCAAGCTGGGAGTCCTTAGCCCCAAACACAAATTATAGGCAATATGTTGCGAGTGGATTTGCAGCACTAATAACCACTCACGTTATTTGCCTTTATTCTTAGGCACTTGTGCATATGAACCTTGCATTTAATATAGTGCACACAAATGGGTTGAAAGATAAAAGCTGCTGTTCAGCCACAATCCTTTACAACCCATGGAAGAGCCTGGCAGAGGGACTGAAATTAAATTAATTCAATTTAATTTGAAGCAAATGTTACCTGTCCATCAGAAATATTAGTCTGGGCTGAGCTCTAGTTTAACTGTACTGCTTTTATAAAAATTCCATGAGATTATTTAATTATCCTGTGTGGCTAATGATTCTGATTTAAACATCACCCAGGAGTACTAAACTGGTGTCACCATGTAGTGTCCTGGTTATTGCTTCCATCCTGATTTAGAGGAAACAGTGCCATCTAATGAAACTTCCTTTCTTTACCTAAGAAGCATAACTTTTCCTCAAGACCTCCTAATCAGACATTGAGCACTGGGTAACTGCAGAAGGAAGAACCATTCAAAGAATTTACTGGGATGGCTCTGAAATCCTTACTAATGCAAACTTGTTTTCCAAGCTGGTTGCTCCTTTGAAGGGTCCAATCATTGAATTTATTGTACAGTAATTCTTTGTGTCAGGTTGCTTAGATTCATGATTCTGTTGGAGAATCTAAAATGCCAACCAAAGAACTCCCATATTCTCAAAAGGAAATATTTATAATAAAAAATGTTAATTATATGTTGTTAAATCTCTTTGCTGCAGATATACTCCAATAGTGAAGTAATGTTTGGGGAATAATTACCTGAAGACAAGTTCAGCACTAACCAAAATGGAAATACTTGATTTTTCCATTTCCCTTCTGATCCTGTTTCATATCTATAGTGTATTGTCCCAAAAGCTTACTGAAAAACAGCAATGTATTGGGAAATAGCTTGCCAGAATTAACCTTTCCTCTATACCATTTACATTCTGCTTTAGTGACAAGTGTGCTTTTGTGTTACAGATATAAAGGTATGAAACATAACTTTTTTTTTGACAAACATAAGCAGCATGCAATTAGCCCTTTTTTAAAATTAGTTGGACTATTTGCATGATTGAAGTGGAAATACAGGAGTAGTTAGAACCTTACTTCCAACTGAGTTGGAACCTTAGATCTCATCAGGGTCCTATGTCCAGAAAAAATATTTTTTTTGTGTTAATACTCCCACTTAAATTAGGCTTGACGTGACTAAAACCCATTTTTTGAATATTGAAAATGGTAGTTGTTTCTTTAATCTGGCTGCAACTGTTTGATCAAGTTCTAGAGGAAGATCAAAATATTTTATTGCTGAATAGTAATAAAAAGACATCAACTTCAGGAGGGCTGTGATTTTGTAACCAACTCATTTGTTTGTCATCTGTGAAAATGTATTCCTGGAATATCAGGAAACTTTAAAGTGCCAAGACCAGAAATTTAATTTATCTAAAAGTATATTAGCATATTTAAAGGCTGATTTTATTTGTGTGGATATTTTTCTTTTCTCTTTGCCACACTGATTTAGATGCCTTTCCTGTCTTTCCTGAAGATTCATGCAATAGCCTCCAGATATGACAGACGTGGTGGTAATTCTATTTTATTTGAGGATTGTCACCAAAGGAAGCCTTAAAATGGTCTTTATTTTCATAAACATCCTTTAAAAAGTACTGTCATCTCAATTTTTTCACAATGACAGAACTGAGTGACAACCATGTAGCTTTGGTTTCATCTCAACTGTAACCTTCAGATTACAGCTTTGTAATCTTTGCTTAATGATACATACTGGCTTGATGTAGGTCACACCTCCAGGCCAGGAAGGCTCATATTGATTCATTTGATTAGTGTGTACCTCAAGGGTACAAGCGGGGATTGTAAACTGTTAGACCCTCTGCCCTTGGGATATATCATGTTTTTATTCTGTGATGTACTGAACAAAATTACAGGTTTGTTGCTCCATTATTAGTTCACTTTCCATCTGTTCAAAATGTGCTCGTACATAGTACTTAGCCTGGTGACCATAAGCGGGCATTCTTTAAAGCTTAACAGCGCATATTGCCATCATTTAATCTATGAGTAAAGAAGAAATTTGAGACAGGATTTCCACATCAGTGCGTGATATCCATGTTGAGTTCCTAACCACATTTAATTTTTAATGCCTGTCTTTTTTCTGAGGTGAATATTTCACTGACTGATTTGGTTAACAACGTTTTTTGTTATGTGTGTTTTATTTTATTTGGCTAACAATGTGCCGTGACCTCCTGAGTTTTGTGTTTTGTACATGCTATCGGTAAAATGTCAGAGGACAGTTTATTCTTTCTTCTTTAATGTAGCTCCCTTCTTTCCATTTTCTATATTCCCTGTTCTGAGAGAGTAAAATTTTAGATCTGAGCCCTCTACTCTTGTGTTCCTGGGGTCTACCTGGCAGAGCCAGCACTGAGGTGTAGTAGAGCAGCTCAGTGCCTTACTTTTTATCAAGAATTAGACTTTTTGACCTCTTCTTTCTGTTTGTTAAGTTTCTAACGTTCTTAGAATTTCTACTGCGAGGAACGCATCTGTCGTTTTTTGTGCATGAGTGAAGAGCAATGAATACAAAAAAAGCATCTTGGGGACAAGATTTTTCAATGCATTGAATTATGCACTGAGACCAAATGTTTATTGCTTTGGTTGAAAATGAAGGAATTGCATGGAAATGAGGGAGCAGTAATGCAGAGTTAAGCTTCACAAAGGGACAGAAAAGCTGTATGTGGAGGGCTGGAGGAGGATGTGAGAAACAGCAGTACAGCCGTAGTAAGTAAAGCTAGGACTATTTAGAAATATTTAGAATTTTTTTTAGAAAAAAAGAATGCCAGGGTTTTGGTCCTTTTCAGTTCCTACCTTTTAACGGTTCAGATCCTTTCATTGTTCTCTTCCTTGGGGATTCAATTAACTTCCCTCCCCCCCCGCCCTTGCCCACTTTACCTCCCACCCACCTCGCACATTAATACAGAGCTTTTATAGCTAATTAACTATTCTCACTGGAAGATGAGTTTTGGAAAATAGATGAGTACATGGTTTGGGCCTGTTTATTTTTCTTATAGTATATGATAGTGTTATTTTTTAGCTTTTCCTACTGATCTCTTGCTATTGCATTGTCTGCCCTCTGTTGTGCTGGTAGTCTCTGGGGTCCAAATGACAGATTGAATAGGGAAGATCAACACTAAAAATTGAATTGGGTCATGTGTCAAAGCATCTGAAAGAGGTGTTTTAACTTTCATGTCTGCTGGTATGGAAAATTCTGCCATCTGAGTGCTTCCAGACTGCAGCTGGAGGGGATACCCTTTGGTAGGGCTGCCTAGCGCAATCAGGTACTCGGGTGTCTCTCCCTCTGTAACCAGAAGTATTGGATGCAGCATGTTGAAGGATCACAAAATGCGCTAAGGAGCTGTGTCTGCTCTAACCTATTTTCTTGTCTTTGTTACATCAAGTAGCTTCAGAAAAGATTTTGACATGTTTTTGTTTGGAGGTGGACTCTTCCTTGACTGTACTAGCAGTTTCAGTACCCTTCTAGGGACTCCCTGAGCTGAATGTATTGCTGGACATGTTTTCTGTCTGTCCAGTCTTTTTCTTCTAACTAATTTACATATCACAGCTCACTGTGGTATAAAGCAGTCCACAATTAGACACTGAGAGAAACTGGGAGATTTGCTTCGAATTTATATTTTTTTTATTCTCAAGCCTCCTCTATTGACACTTTAAATATCAGAAAGTCCTCCAGATGCCTACTTGCAAAGAACACACTGAACTCTCTAATGAAAACTGAAGCCACAGATGAGTAACTTTTCTGCAGCTCTCAATAACTTTATTCCTTCACTGCTCCTTTCATATATTGATAAGTTATTGTCTCTCTTATTGATCCCATTGTCTCTCTGAGAGGCTTTCTGCTTCTGATACACCAGAAATCCTTTTCCTATTCATTTGTATACCTGCAGTAAGTGACTTCACTTGCTTTTTTCTGTTTTTACATTTAATTTATCAGAGCTTATACTGCCTTCTCATTTCTTCATTTGAACATAAATGCCATTTTATCTTTTTTTATTTTTCTATTTTTGGAAATGAGGTGAGAAAGAGATCCTTATGGTGGCTTTTTTAGAATGTACTTACTCTGAGGTCGTGCTGTCTTCCTGCAGTCTGCCAGCACTTTACCCAGTGAGCTGCACTTTTAACCAACTTCACTGTTATATGTAGCTCATCTTCTGAAATATTTGTAGATGTTTTTCCTTATTTTCTCTTTATAAAGATGTTGCATAGGAATACGTTGAGGTCATTATTACAGAAGGGGCTTTCTGTAGTTCTGTGATGACCCATGTATAATGTGCTGCTCCTTGAAACTAAATCAGCTCCTCTTGTGGTCTCTCAGGCTAGCTGCTCTGATAAAGTCATACGTAGTTTCCAAAAGTGTATATTATCTGCAGTGTGTCAATGTGCTGTGTGTATGCTGATAGCTGAAGTCTCCTGCTGTTGCTGTGCTCTCTGCTTTCAAGTCTCTCTAACATCCCCTAAAATTTCAGTAAGTGCCACAATTTGTGCTGGGCAGTTTACAGCTGTCTCAGTAATACCTTTCCTATTTAGGCATGCAGTTTTGACCCCTAAAGATTTATTTTGATAGCATTGAGTCAAATATGAATATTAAGCTACTCTATCATATTCCCATAAATATACTCTGCCCTGCAGTTTCTGTCTCATACCTTGCTATGAGTGTCCAAAAATTACTTATTTTCACCAAGTTTGGAAGATGCTTCTTGTGCCTAAGTTTGTAAATGATTTCTTGTACGTGACTTAAAACCAGACATTCTGTTTCATGTGCCATAGTTTTAACATCTTAACATTTTAGAGAAAATACCATGCTTAGCTGGGAATATGTGTACAGGTTTTGTTACTTCCTACTTGAACTTTACAAACTTGCATCTGATTCTCTTTCTAGGACATGCCATTTTTTACTTTCTCTAGGGGGCACATTATGCTGAACTTTGTGCCCTTCTTCACCTGTCAGTTTTCTTCAAGTCTTTACCTTAAAATTTCTGCCAGAGGGTGGAGAGCACATAAATGAATCTCATGTACCTCAAGAATCTAGCATTCAAAGCGCGAGATCAGATTTATGATGCAAGGGGCTCTGCAGAGTCTTATTTTGGTATAAGGAAGGTTTGCTTCAGTTAATCAACCTGTTCCTTAATTGACTAAGCTGAAATAAATCTCTCTTAAATTAAAGCACGTGCTTTTGGCAATGTTTAATTATATCAAATTGAATTTGCACCTGAAGTTATATAGGTAAAAGTTTGCCCTGGAGATGAGCCTAAAGTTACATTGAAATTGAATCTGAAATTAGTTGGCATGTGATAACTTTGACCTTTACCTCCACCTTCTAAGATGATTGGAAAATAATGTGTAAAAAAAAGAAAATAGATCATTATACTTGAACAAGAAAGGGCAGGGGAAAGGGAATATTTCTAACTTCTTACTTTCTAAAATGATTTTTTCCCAACTGAAAAATTTTGCATATATGACCAGGTCCTTGTTTTTATTTACACATATAACTTGTTCTGTGAGAATGTATTTCCTACCCTATTGAAATTAAGGACATCATTCATCCTGTTTTCTGTGACAGTGAGCTCAGTCTCCACTTTTCTGTTATTCCTTGGGTGTCATTGTTTTATAGTCAGTAAATGAAATCCCGCTCATCTGAAATCTATATGTAAGTCTAGAAAATCTAAGCATGACTCCAGGAATTCCTTTTTTTTTTTTTTTAAAAATGGTCAATACATTAGTTGCATAATTATATTTTGTTAATTACTTGTGCAAACAAAGATCAAGCTTTAAGACTTATTTGCTATATTGTTTCAGCTGATTCACATAAAGCTTTTTTGGCACTATTTCAGGATAAAACAGGAATGGAATTTCATACTAGAGTGCCGGAAGAAAGGCATTCCTCAATCAAAATACCTCAAGAATGGCTTTGTAGACACTGATGAGAAGATCTTGGACACTTATGGAAAGACTCAGCTCCAGAAGAGGCACACTTTGTCATATGAAGCAAATAAGAAAAGAAACAAGTTTATTTTTCAGCTTTCTGGAGAGCAGTGGACGGTAAATATAATGGAAAATATGTTTCTATTGTTAAAGGGTTTGGGTAGCTTAGCGCTGTAACTTTTAATCCCCCCAAACTTTTTTTTTTGCCAATGCATATGAAATTGATGCTTTTTCACAGTGTTAGAAGTGACAAAAGCATTTCCTATCTTACCCTGAACTAGTTTAGTTTTCAGATATGCTTATTTTAAATTCTCTACTGATACATGTAATTTAGACCTCTCAAAAATTTTGGTATAAGCAATCATATTGCAATAAAGTATCTTTCTCTGAAATTCCCCAATGGATGGAAAGAGATGAAAATAATATACAGCTTTGTTGGCTTGCTGATGTCTTCTACTACTCAGAGATCTGTCTTCTTGCTCTAATGGTGTGATAACATTTTTCTCAAGCTCTGTTCAAATCAAAACTAATATTAGCATCAATCCACAATGGTCTTGCTGAAAAAAACACTTTTTACTTGCAGTTGTGTTTGATGTGAAATAGCAGTTTGGAAGTAAGCTCTGAATTAATGCTGTTTTGAAATTCAGCAAAGGGTGGATTAGAGTTGGTGTGAAGTTTTCTAGAGTTGCCAAAGTTTTGACTGAAATGTATTTTGAATATACACTACTTTATTAATGAGAAAGTGAAATTAGAATTTTGACTTTTGTGTAGTTTATAATTTTGAAATATATTTTTGAGATTTTCATTACAAAAAATATAAGTTAAAAAGTAAATTGATGAAGTGGGTAAATTTTACTAAAACAAATTTTTTGATTGACCTGAAATTTAATTTTGTCCCAGATTTGATCTGGAATATAAAGGCACTTTCTTTTTCAACTTTTGTTTTTTTCTAGCTTTAGTTCTTTTCTGAATAAACATAAAATAGATTAAAATTCTGGAAAATAGAAAACACTGGTTCCCATCCAGCTTTAGTAAGGAGACTATTTCTTCAGCTGGTGCAAATCATTCATGTGGTAGGATTGGTTGCTGGAGAGCTATCACATCTCATCTTTCAAGAACCTTGGATATAGAAAATTATATTAAAGCTGTGTAGTCTTATACTGCACACTTTCCTGTGTTGTAAACTTTGTAGGTATGGTAGGAGAAAAAAAAGAGATATTACAGCTTCTTAGACACTGATATAGTAGCAACTGCAGATATTTTCAGCGCATCAGGGAGCAGAGAGCTGTATAACTAAACTTTTCTGTTGCTTATTCTCTTTTGCCAAACCGTTAATGTTTTCCTTTAACACCATAAACAAGGCTTCACATTAGGAGGCGAAATCAAACGTACATAATTTGCTCTGTTTTCCAGATCATTTCATTTCAATTTGACATGCTGAAAGACCACATTTAAGAGATATCCATGTACTGTTATGTACATTATGTCACCTTGAGCAGTACACTCCTAACCACCATGCACTTTCATTCTGTCTCCATGTCATATGCTCACTGTGGCCGTATCACCCAAACACTGTGCCTCGTTGTCCAGCTCTAGCCTGGGGTTAGAGGCACAGTGGGGTTCCTGTTTCAACAAGATACTGTGACATAGTTCAGGTGTCTACAGATAAAGATAAAATCAAAGCTGCTTTATTTAGAGAAGACCAATGCTCCTTCAAAATCAAAGAAAATTGCCAGTCTCTAAGAGCTAAAAATTATTTAAAAAATGTAAAAATCCATTTGACAAAGTTCTGAAAGAAGTCTATTTCCCTTTATTGCAGAAATTTTGTAAAAATTATTTTGGTTATACAAATCATATCACTTA
Source organism: Pygoscelis adeliae (assembly GCF_000699105.1). Classification (NCBI taxonomy): domain Eukaryota; kingdom Metazoa; phylum Chordata; class Aves; order Sphenisciformes; family Spheniscidae; genus Pygoscelis; species Pygoscelis adeliae. Next base: position 15,463,304 of record NW_008825114.1, read on the forward strand.
TTTTGCTTTTTTTAATCTCAACTGCTGCTTCTAAACCAAAGACAGAATCAGACATGACACTCTTTTCCCCTATTACTCTCTCACAAATAAGTGCACTTAGGCAAAATGAATTTGCAGACTATACAACTATAGCTGCACAGGCTGACAATTTGCGCGTGAAAAGATCTGTGGACATGTGACAGTTTTCTCAGAGAAGCCTGTATGTTACGTAGCTGGGAGCTGTGGTATCAATTGTGGTTTAGTTTTTGTAATGTGTTTTGCACACAAATACATCCATGAGTTGAAAGTTTGGAGGATTAAGCACTCAAACACTAGGAGAAGTCAGAGCTGGCATTGTCTGTGCAGTTTTACAGGCACATAACCAGCTTGGTTTGCTGTTGGCTGACCACTTACCGTTGGCAGCAGTAAACAGCACAGCCCTGTGAAGTGTCCATTTGGGAACTAGCTGCTGAATCCTCTATCTCACTTGCTTTTAGCTGATAAGTGTTTCTATTATGTTTCCCCTTTCCTCTCATCAATGAAGCAGTAATATAGAAGCAGTAATATATCCTCTAGACAGTTGATAGCTAAATCTGAGTAGGTTGCTGGTATGACTTACAGATTTAATTTTGAGAACTGGGCTTGCTTCTGGGCTCTACCAGTTCTCTTTCTGGACGCTGTGAAGTTAAGTCTCACAGAGGAGTAATCCCCAGCATAGGGATTTGTCAAGATCAAAGCAAGTAGCTTTACCACATCCTTCCTATAGGTCTCAGTGTAAGGGCTCTCACTGAAATCTTCATCAGCAAATGAGCTGAGTCCACCAATGAACTAATGGTATTATCTGCAGTATTGCAGTCAGTTAGAATGGTAGCTTGTGTTGGGCGCTAATCAGTGTCCAGGCTGTCTAGATGATAAAAATATAGACATGTTACAAAGATGCTATTGCCTCATGCTCCATATCCATACAGTGAATCTGGCTCACTGATTCTGCATTATTGAGTATGAGGTTAAAAATGGGTTTTGTAAAACACTCCATCATGTACTGGTAGCTCGGACAATTATTTTGAAAATTACCTGGATAGTGCTCTTTTGAAAATCATCTCAGATCTTCTGAGAACATTTGTAAGGGAGACAATCAGAGCAGACCACACCTTTTGAATTCCTAATAGGAATTCCCTCCTTCAGGACCTCTGTGCCACTTTTTTCCCACCTCTCAAATGTCATTGAAAGATAATGTATTTTCATTAGGTGGAGACCCACTGTTCCTTGTACTTGTAATTATTTTAACATATCCGAGCAAAGATAAAGCTCATACAATGAATATTAGGTTACAGAGTAGGCACAGAGTACTAGCTAAAGAGAGTAGGGCTTGATTTTACAGCATATGAATTCTGAGGAATTGTATTCTGTTTATGCAGATCCATAATTCCTTGTGGATCATTAATTCTTAGTTATCGTTCACTTTTAGGCTAATTTTTTGAGACATGCAGTTTGAGCCTCTAGACATCTCAAGTCACAATGGTTTTCTAAAAGTACGGTCACACTAACTTAATGGAAATCTGAATGATGGCACTGTAAGTAGGATTAGTATCAAGCCTTTATGATTGAAGAACATATACTCACTGATTCCTTCTGAACCTGAAAGCCCTCCACAGGTACTGGTTTGGCCATGCCTGTCCAGGGTGGTTAGCATCTGGCTGTGGACAGTGATTGATAACTGCAGTGATTATATAGTTTTACCCTGTCAGAGCTCCACCTGGAAGAGGCTGTGGGACAACATCCTTAAGGTTCAGTGGTCCTTGCCTCCTTTTTTACAAACCAACCAAATATTTATGACTCAAGTGTCTACATCCCTGTGTGGTGCATTTCTGCCAGCTGGGGAAAGTAATGAGTTAATATTTGTATTTAGGAAAGAAGAGGTCTTATAATAACAAATGGGCTAGTTTCATAATCTGATGTGAATGAAATCAGACAGGCTTTTCTCTTCTCTTTATAAAAAATGGAAAGAACCCAGTTGTATTGCCCCAGCAGCAAGTCTCCTAAATTCTCCTGTGTTTGCAAAACCCTTGAGAGAGCGTGAGAATGGTGTACTGTGCCACAAGTAATTTGAGGTTCCCAAGGTATGTTTCAGAAAACCTTTTTATTTATCTGAGAGTTTTCCAGGCAAAACCACCATGAAAAGGAGCTGTATAAAGACTTTGGACTCTTGAATTGTGTGTTTGAATCAGTTGCTTAGTAGAGAATGATGGAGAGTGGATGAAACACTTAATTGAGATCCTTTGTACATGTAAACATGTATCTACTGAATTAAATTAGTTCTTCAGAGAAATAGCACTGCTATTAGAGCAGAATGAAAACTGTGGCAAAATAATGCCATGAATATTCATATGAATTTTTCAATGAATTCACTTTAACTCTGTTTTTCCCCTCTGAGTGTTTACTTTCTGCTCCTAACTAATGAATGTTTATACTCTAGTGGATCAGTGAATTTTAAATGATTTTCAGAAAATATTCAGGAAAAAAAATTTTTGAATCTGTGATATTAATATTGGCAAAGGAAAGGTGATGATGTTCAGAGCAGGACTGTTCTTGGCTGTGCTCCTTTACCTAAGCAGAGGATCTGGATGCATACCTACTTTAAACAACTTTAATGTCAAATGTGCACAACAAGTAAATGAATGAGCGATGGTAAAATTCTTTACTCGTAAATCATGACCTTCTTGCATATCATTTCTTCACGGAAGAAGGCAGCAAATTAATTACTACATTTGTATTTATTCTCTCAGTTTTATCATCTAACATGCTGTGTATTTTCACAGAGAACAGAGAATTTCCATTTGTTATTCCCAACTGTTAGTGACAGTAAGGTATTTATTTGCCACAAAGGGTCAAGTAGAATTGCTCCATTGAATGGACAGAGAAAATCTCTCTTGTGCTTATTAACTTCCAGAGATTTTTTTCCCCCCCAAAAGTATAAAATTCCTGACCCAGTCAGGTAATACAGGTGGCCCTGAGACATTAGTTTTGGAACTAGCTCCAAGCTTTCTCAAAGGTGAGGGAGATTTAGATCCAAGGTTTTGGTTTGGTCCATGACACATAAAACTACAGAGCTGGAAAAGAAACAGAATTGAAAATTCCCAGAGCTTTGATCACAGTTTTAGTTCAAGCTCATGTCTAGCAGGTAAATTGTCTCCTAATTAGAAATAGTATAATCAGCAATGGTTGTAGGTTTGCTATTTATTTCCTTTTAATACTTTTCCCCCCCCTCCCAAAAAGCAAAGGAGTTTGACGTATTGTTTTGCTGTGAAAAGCAAAAGACTGGCTATCCTCCAAGTGTCAGTCTTCATGGAGCAATTTATCAGCAGGCTGCCAGCTTTAGCATGGCAGCAGAAGATTACAAAAGAACACAAGGGAATCAGAGAGTAAAGCAAACGTAAAGCTTGTACAAATTTCAGTTCCCATCCCTATCTAGTTTGTAAATGAAGTAAAATATCACATCAATTTTTGTTTCAGCAACACAAATAAAATGTATTGTAAAATGGAGAATGCTAAAAAACCACATTATAGCAAAGCATTTGTAAACTTACATTTGCAAATTGTAAATATGATTGTAAGATATAAAGAAATAATCTCAAGAGAGAAAAATAAGTCAGGGCAATTGGTAGAAGAATAGAACCTCATTCCATTCTTTTGAAGTCATGTCTGAATTTATTTCAGTTGCTGCACAAGAATATCTTGGTGCTTTAAACTACCCTTAATACAGAAGTAAAGATTTTTAAATTTTTTTCATATTAATAATAAAGAATTTAAAAAATATTTTGGTTTAATTTTTTAAAAATTATCAAGGTGTTTGATCTTAATCTGAGAGAGTGCTTTGTGTGGTGCACTGTTTCCAATGTATGAAGAAGAAGTTGTGGTATACCCCCTTTCAGTCTGGGAGAACAGCAAGGCTGTTGGCTTCACAGTGGCAAGCATTCGCCTCTGCTCCCTGCTGTATCTGTCAGTAAGGAGCTGGAGATGGCCTGTTGTGACAAGGTGCAAAAAACCAGTAGGTCAGTAGAAAGACAAAGGCAGACCTGAACTGCGAAGAAATAGAGTGGCAAATGGTATCTGTTACCCAGCCATCTTTTTCCCTCCAGTATGACTATTCTGCATCTGCTTTCTCTGTGAATCAGGGTTCTTCCCGACAGTGGTGTCTATGACACTCCAGCTAGATGCTATCCCCTATGTATACGCTGCATTTTCAATTCTGTACAGGTGGGAAAGACAATACTAATTGAATTTGCAGTTGGTATTTATTCTTTTATTTTGTTGCAGAAAAATGTGCAGCACCAAAGGTGGAGTGGAAGGCCACTCCAGAAAGTTGGAGAGATTTCTCATTACCAGCCCTGAGGTATTTCAGGCATTTTATTTTTTAACTGCCATAAACTGACAAATATAGAAGATGGATCACAATGCAGTATACACCTAGTGGGAAAATAAAGCAAGAAATGGAACGATCCATATCAAATATGGAAGGGCAGGTAGCAAGGCAGAACTACATATATAGGCTAAGTGTCTGCTTTTGTAAATTTGAAAAGAACTGAAATTAGAGGCAGCAACAACCAAACAAAGAACAGCTTGTGATCAACAGTCCAGTATACCTCTAATAACAACTAGATTTTTTAATTTAGCTAAGAGTTAAGTAGCATTATTTCTACTTCAGAATTTCAGAATTAATAAAAAAACCCAATTAAAATGCATTACTCTTGTTAATGTCTTGGGGATCTATGAAATTTAGAAGGAAAAAAAAGAAGTGGGCAACGTTCTCTGTATAAAAAACAGTAATTCCTACTCTGTCGTATTCTTCATGCACAGGAAACAAATTTGGAAGTTATAAAGGAATTAAAGGCTGAAACACATCTCTTTTTATGGAGCAAAGTTAGTGATAGCACCTCATCCAGATTATTTATTCCAGATGTTACCAATGCACAGTGATATGAAACCCAGGACAGACTGGTAAATTATGTGCTGCTTTAGAAAGTGGAGTTTAAATGATCTGACCTTCAACTTCATGAATTGATTTTTGTCTGTTTCAAGTTCAAGGAATTTGATGACATAATTCAAACAGAGATGTGTACATCTGAGCTGAATACCAATCAACTAAAGCAATTTTGTAGGAATTAAAGGCTTTAAAACTTTTAGTTTCAGTAACTGTTATACATTTGAGATTTTGGACAAACAGAATAGTCTAAAAATTACTCAGAAGTAAATTTATTTGCTGTGTATTTGGGACAATATTAGAATTCTTAAAGAAAAAGATGCTGCATGACTAAAGCAAGAATTACTTGCAGTTGTGGACTGATTTAAAAATTGAGTATTTTTATTCTTCCTAAAAAAATTTAGTAAAATTTTTCAAACATTGCTGAAATAACTTAGGAAGTTACTTCAAGTCACTTACTTGAAAAAATACTTTCAAAAGGTGATATGTGTGTATCTTATCTGAAATGTTTCTGTTCCTTGGACTGTGTTCCATCTTGGCAAACAAATTTTGAAACATTGGCAGGTATTAATTTTTTTGTTTTTTTTTGGCAAACCTTATTTAGATATTCTCCATACACCCACTCTTCTGTTCTGTGTTGCATTTTACTATATCTTGATGTGTGAATTAAAGCACTGAAATGTGTTTTTAAAAAATCCTCCAGCTGGAAAAAGGAGATAATATGGGAGACACCAAAGAGGTTGAATGCTTCAGATGGGTTTCAGTTTTAGAGCAAAATGATTGCATTAACAGTTAAAAAATAAATATGTGGTGACAGACAGCTGCAACAGTCTTCAAAAGCAAACAGCTCCTATGAGGGTTTGGCAAACTGCTGTTCTACATCAAGATAATTGAGGCAAAGTGGTGAGGTTTGGCTGTGGAATTTTCCCCTCCCTGTATTTAGAAACATGGTAGAACAAAATTTTAACTTGATGCTTTCTATTTACCTGTTCTTATTTCATTTACAGGAATTCCCAGATTCTCTGAAAGAACAGATCTATCTGAAAGAATGGCATGTGTACAATACTTTGATACAAACCATTCCGGCCTACATTGCATTATTTCAAGATCTGAGAGTACTGGAGTTATCAAAAAATCAAATCAACCATCTCCCAGTGGAAATTGGTAAGTTGGTTCAAGATATTCAGCTATTTATACTTATGCCATTTAACTGTATTGCAGGGAAACGAGCATTCATGGATATTCTTATTAATTTACTGATAATTGTCTTCTTGCTTGTCTCCAGGGAACAGTCCCCTCTAAATTTTTACAGCTCTCTGACTGTAATTATACTTGCCGAATTGTATGCAATACCATGTGTGTAGTATGGCTCAAACATGGGAAAAAACTGACACATTTTTGTTATCTGACTATAAGGCAGTTTTTGCTCATATTCAAGTAGGTGGAGAGTTCTTCCTGAGAACAAGTGGTGCTTTATGTTCCTTACAGGTTAAGAAAAATAGAAGTATTACAGAATTGTAAACCTCAAACAAGATGACTGAAAACATAAGATTGTGGTAAAAAGGAATAAAAAATATAATGTTGCATAAAATCCATGTTTTGAATTTTATAATGAGTTCAGTAATGATCCACATTTAATAAAGTGGTACGTCCAACATGACTTCAGGGTTTTTAGAGAAACAAATTCTTAACATTTAACATACTTTGGCCTTTGTCATTTTAAGCTACATAATAACAAGAATTTTAGTGTTTGGCTCTCCTGTGTTTTCTGATCTTACGATATAAAAAACTTGTTTGAAAGACTGTAATGTTTTGAGAGGGATTTACTGCTCTTACAAGGAAGAGTGTTGCTGTAACTGGTGGTATCTTTGAGAGCTGAAGAAGCTGGGTCCACTATGAGGCCCCCGAGGTCGAGTCCATGCACCCAGGTGTACTAATATCTCAGCCTTTGTTTTTAAATGTAGTAGTCCTAAGCTTTCCCCATGACTGGTATTCCTTCTGTACATTTAAAAAAAAAAAAAAAGATGAAGACTAAAACCTCTACCTCCATAATTAACTAAGAAAAGCAGGAAGAGAGAGAGCATCCTGAAACACAGAAATCAGTGCTAGACTTTTCTAGTCTTTTCTACTCTTTCTCTACTGTATTAGTAGAGTAACACTAATACTTTTGATTTATTTACTAATGTTATATTTTACACAGAAAATTTTCCACTGACATCGACATATATTTTATAGTTTCAACCTGGCAGCTAAATACACTAACAAATCATCAACAAGGCACAAGCAGGAGATAATGACATAAAACAAACACTAACTGTTTTGTCAGCAGTTTTACCGTGGAACTCAGATGGGTTTAATGGACAAACACCTTCTACCAGGCGATGTGAAAGAAAGGGGAAAGGACATAATTCCCTTCCAGAGGCTACCCTAAACCATTAAACATAAGGTTTTAAGGGGTTGCTGCTTAACAATCGAGGCAGGTAAAGGCTAAGAAAGATTTTTCTTTCTTCTTGTAATATTGTGCATCATTAATTAAAATGGTCCACAAGAAAAAGTGATTATGAATGCTAATAAAGTCTGTTTCCAGAATAAAGGCACAAAACCAGACCATTCTAGCATAACCAATTCTCTGTAGAGGGTAATGTAGAAGCCATGTCAGACCTTTCTTGGGATACAAGGAAGAAAGTTTCAAATGCTTCTAGTAGAAATCTGTTCTTTCAATTGCTTTCTTTACATGATGTGATTTCTGCTCATCAGTAGCTTTCATGTTATGCCCATTTATCAACTTTCCCTCCAATATACTCATCCCTCTAGCTTATACCCAAGGTGTTGCTTTCTTCCTTTCAATGTTTTTGTTGCTCCTTTTTAATGTAAATGTTTGACTGAAAGGGCCAGTGAATATTAGAAAACTGTTGTAGGTCCTGCCTCAGACACAATGTTACAGCATTCACCATCCTCCTCTTAACAGTGAGGAAAAGAAATCTTTTTTTCAAGACTGATTAAATGAGAGCGGGCACGACTGTACTAAACACTCATCTGGAGAAACCTGGATTTGGACCTTTCCTTTTGAGACACTGCATAACGGAATTAACAAATTTGGTTAGCCATAGATGCTATTTATACAGTAATTCTACATCACAGCAGTAATTCTAGCCTGTCCAAAGACACAGATTCAGTGATGTAGTTTAAAAAGAAATAATACAAAAAAGCCACTTCAGGACTGTGCAACTAAACTGTTCAGCACTTTTTTGCCAAACCTACCTAATGATTTTCAGTCTTAGTGAATGTCCTGTGTTGATAGACCAGCTATTAGTAATGCAATGGCGATGCCCTTGTTGTTATGGCATAAATTACAGAGAAGTTTTTATCTCAATTTGTATAATGCTCTCTTTGTTGACATGTAAGGTAGTATGTTTGCAAAAGGATATGCTTTTATTTCATGTACTATATATGCATACAGACATAAACACTAATATGTATTGGTAATGTTCATTATTTTAATAAGACATTATTATGAAAGGTCTTGGATATTTCAAAGTTTTTGGATGCTGCTTCAAAATGAAACCTTTCATACTTTCATCTAGCTGCTAAATTATCACAGGGAAATAATTGATGTGGGTTTGGTTTGGGAGCTCTATCTAAGCAAGGAGTGAGGTCTGGGTGCTAAATCAGAAGGTAAGGTCTCTGGAAAGGTTAAGTGCTAAGGTATTAATCATTTTGTGTTCTGTTTACAAAACAGCAGCAAGTAGGTAAATATCACAGCTAAAACATACTTGAGAGTAATGATAGATGGTTGAGGTTGGCAGTGACACGCATGCTGTTGAGTCTTTAATCTTCAGACAGAATTGAAGCCAAGTTTCAACCAACAAATCATCCAGCAGAAGCTAAACTGGTGAGCCATGTTCAGACTACTTTTGATTCTCGCAAGAGGGCTTTAAAGGTGTGAGAGAACAAGAGATGATAAGAATATTTTCAGTGAAAAAAAGCATCGCTGTGGTAGCAGTGTCTGGACTAAAACATCTGCAAGAACTGAAGTTCATGTTCATGTTTTACTTGATTTAGAAGGGAATGCTCTACTCTGAATCAGAGAGAAGAAAGACTTGAATCCATTCTCAGACATTTCAAATCATACTCATAGCTATAATCACCTATGCACTTGAACAGATCAAATTTGAATCAGAAGACAGATGAGAACACTTTTGATTTGATTCTTTTTGTAGAATAACAAATATTTTCATGGGAAGCAAGCAAACAAAAATGGAGAAAACTGCAAAATGGAGTTGTTGTCTGACTCAAAGTTGTCAGGTCTGGTTTTCCCAGGAATAACAGAAAAAATCATGAGCAGGGGTGTAGCTGAGGGATTTTCTTTGGCAATGGCTTCTGGGTGAGTTCGCAGTTCTGGCTCTGACTGCATGGCTTCAGTGCAGTTGCTGTATATCAGTTAGTGCTAGTGCATTAGTAATCGCTATAACTGAAAATATCCAATAGAATATATTCCCATATTCACATAGGAAGTAGTGAACTGCATTTTTATGTGATCCCAAAGCTTTTGTGCTGGGATGGGATAGTGAAGCTATATCAGGATTTTTTGTCCCACAAATTATCCATGAAATAGCTCAGAGCTTTTAATAAAATCTTTGTACCTCATTATGTTCTGTCACATTTTTGATATGCCAAATATCTAAGAGGAAAAATAACTGTGCTTTTGAGACATATTTTAATAAGAAATCACAGGGATTTTTTTTGTCTCTTCCCTACCTCACAGTATAAAATGTCATTTATGCATACCATTAATCCAATTTCCTAGAACTCAGACGGGAAAACTATAAGTAATATGGTTTTAAATGACTTCTAGATACCTAAAATAGCTTTTTCTATTAATAAGATTCCCAGTGTGCTGATGTGTGAGTTTCCAAGAAAATACATATTCTCAGTTTAAATGCAGTCTAGTTCTGAGCGATTGCAGACTCAACTCTTACCCTTGCCATTTATTCAGTATTTAATATTATCTGTCCAACAGCTCAATCTGGTATACAACTGAGGAAAATTTTGTTTATATTCCCCATTTGAAGGGGGAGTATTAAAGACCTGTTGCAAGTTGACTGTTTTTAGGAGGGTGCTTGTTGCTTTAAGGCTAGCTGCTCAAATGATGGCTTGCTCATACTGGAACAGCTGGTAAGCTCTCCAAAATTTAACCCTTGGTTAGTGTATCACAAAATTACAAAATTGTACTTTCTATTGGACAATCTAGAGAGGAAATAATCTTTTTTATTGATCTGCTTAAGCTATCAAAAATGGGAATATTGTGCTAAAATCTAATACAAACATACTGCTTTAACAAATTTCAACATCATTGGATCTTGCAAAGGCTAGTACTTTATTAAGCTGAATTTCTTGAAAGGATTTTAAATAGTGCCATTGGGTACTGAGCTTAGATTGTAAACACTGCCATGGAAACTACTCATTACATAAATTATTTTTGCCTGAAGATTCCTATCTACTGACTTTGTCACATTGCTTTATGTGACTACATTATATATAACAATGTTAGAACACACTCCTTCTGCACAGACCAGATTAGTATTAGCAAACTCTGTGGTTTATTTCTCAGTCTTCACTTGGGTTACAGTGGGAATGTTGGAGGCTGTGCACACCATTCTGGCTACGATGGCAAAGTTTTACCTAAGAAGAAGCTTTTTCAATTTCCAAGGTGGTCAAAATGTATTGTTCTATCCTTCCCAAACAGTTTACTCCATGTTTATTTGTGATACTCAGAAAGTGTTTTCCAGTCCAGAGACTGAGCTTATACTCCATTTTTCCCTTGGGACATACACCCTTTTTTGGGGATCCCCAGGGAGATCAGAGTCCATGTTTCAGCTTATCTGCTCACATGAAAAAATGGAAGTCACATACTTTTCTATAGAATTTTTGGTCTACCAAAATATCTTCAGTTCAGCTCATTGCATTTTGTTTTCATTAATTTCCTTCATCCCTTTCAGTAAACTCTCACATGACATTTTTTTCCGCTGAAGGTATCTCTCTCTACCGTTCAGCCCACAAGAACTTCTTCATGGTTTTCTACCTCTATTTTGCTACAAGAAAACCTTCTTCCCCCCTCCCCCCCCTTGTATTAATACTCTTCTGACCACAGACTGAGATCCCAGCTTTATCTTTTTTATTTTTTGTTTGTAGTAGTCACTTGCAATTTCTCTCAGCATGTTTACATTTTTTTTAATTGAACACATGAATGTTGGAGAAAGAATGAAATTCTACTAGCCCAGGGTCAATCTGTTACTATGCTACAGCTTTTATAAGCCCTAGTGGCAAAAAAAGGTTTAGCAACTTTGTTATGCAGAAGTAGTTCAGGAAGTCTTCATCCCTCCTTTGCTTGGATGCTTTGAGCAGAAGTAAAAAAAAATAAAAATTGATGTTTTAACTGTTACCTGTAAACTTGAACATCAATATCTCCTTTCAGATAAATCAAAGGCAATGTCACTGATTCAGCAGAGAAGACTGGAAATAGAAGAGTATTTGTCTTGGCCCATAGGAAGCTGCTATCAGATCATTGCAGATCAATGCAAAAATTTGTTTTGCATTTTACTCCAGTTTATACAAGTGGATCTGCATTTGCATTGAATGAGATCCTTAGATAACAAAGGCTCTCTGTAACCTCATCTGTATTTTGTCTCTGACACCTTGTTAGGAGCACTAATGTAGGCTTGTCTAAATGGTGAAGTTGCATTACCATTATTACTATGCTGCATTGCCCATCAGAAGTTATAGAGTTTACTTACTGGTTTAATTTTTTTAAATAATGAATTAAAAAATTAAACTGGGAATAAATGTTATCTTAGGCAACAACTATGGCATTGCAGCTCCCACTTAAAATACTCTTAATTGTGAAACTGCCAGGGAAGCCATGGATTTTATCACTGCTTTTACTGTCTCTCCTTGGAAAACACAGAGATGTCAGCTGTTTAACTCCCTAATTTGCATTTTTTATAGAACTGAAAATTCAATGCCATTAAGCATAGTTAACAACAGTGTTGTAGCAGCAACAATTTTATTATTACGACTTTTAATTGAGAAGTTTTGCTTGAGTATTATTTGAATGTATAGGTGGCAGGTGTGGTGGTCAAATCCTGCTCTAAATTTGTGCAGCTGTGAAGGGGGTGTCACCTCCTCTGCCCCCTCCTAAGGCTGCCTCAATGGCTGTACTGCATGCTCATTAAGCCTGGTGGTGGCTGGGCACCATACCTAAGAGAGTGAAGAATTTCTGCACTAAGAAGGTATAAATAAGCCCCTAAATACAGATTACAGGGTAGTGAAAGTTGTTCATACTGCCTTACCACCCCCCTCACACTCCCTCAGTTCCCCAGCTGTTATTGCAATAAACTCCAAATGTGGGTGAGAATGGCTGGAGTCTTACTGACAATGCCTATGGCATTTAAAGGTTATTTAGGGATTCGTTGTGCCCCAATTTTGCACTCCTTCAGCCAAGATACCTGGATTTGAGAATCTTGAATTGTCATGAATGGTGTCTTATAGTCGTATATTTGTGCTCTTTCTCTGACAAAAATAGCCTAGCAGCCTTGTTTAACAGGTCTAAGGGAAAAGGAGAGTGATAGTCTTACTCCTTTTGTTTGAGAAAGGAAAAGATCTGTCTGTAATCTGGATTACCATTCAGGCAACTCATATAAGCTAATTCTATCCCTGTGTAGATTGTTGCTTGTAAGAATTTTAAATGTTTTTTTAGAGGAAGGAGTCATTAGAGACGTGGAGCTGAATGGAAACTAGGTTGAAATTAAAAATTTATAAAAGAAAAGCAAGTTGTACCCAACTCATTTGGTTTCTGTCTTTCTTTTGAGAAGATGATTGAGCTTCAAGTAGTAGATCTTGTCTATCTGGTATCCCATAAAGTGTTTGATACAGTGTACTATGGAAAATGAATATCTGAATCTAAGAAAATGGACTTTGATGCAAGAATTGTAAAAATAAGCAAAGGACTTGCTAAAGCAGAGGCAACAAGGCACTCATTTGGAAAGAGAAGCTATCGGTCAGGAGGAAGATCACCTGTGGAGTTTCTCAAGGATCAGTCTTGAGCTTATTTCTTAATTATTTTGAGGAACTGGGCTACCGAAATTTTCTGATGACGCAGTTTGGGTGTTATTGTTACTGCACAAACAGGAGGAAATATGAAAAGCTGGATGAGCAGGTGGGCTTCCAAAAAAGTAGAGAGATTAAATTCATGGTTGCAGAGTTCAAGGTCATGTACTCAGGAGCTAATAATTTGTGCAGCAAGTCATGAGCTCATTAAATACAAATAATTGAAGAAATGAAATTCCTAATTTAACATCACAGAAGGACAATCCAGTATGATACATAGATAAAGTTGTGGTCACCCAGATTCAAGAAGAGTTATTTCAGATGGGAACAGATGCAAAAGAAGTCTATTAGACCATTCGAGGAGGGGAATTTTTATTTTGTGAGAGGAGATTAGAAGAATTGGTTTATTCAGCCTAGTAAAATAAATTCTGATATGTCTGCTACCTATGAAAACATCAGAGAAGTAAACACCAGGGAAGGAAAAGAGCTATTTAAAGATAAAATTGGCAAAGAATTAATGGTCATAAAACTTCTATGAATAAATTCAGATTGGCAATCCAAAGACCATTCCAAATAATGAAAAGGATGAAACTCTGTAACTTTGTTTTTCCATAAAAGCAGTAGATGTAAAAAACCAAACTACTTTTAAGACAGAATGTGATAAAGAGTTGTTGAATGTGTTGCCGAGCGAGGTGGTGGATGCCCCATCCCTGGAAACATTCAAGGTCAGGTTGGACAGGGCTGTGAGCAACCTGGTCTGGTTGAAGATGTCCCTGCCCACGGCAGGGGGGTTGGACTAGATGGCCTTGAAAGGTCCCTTCCAACCCAAACTATTCTATGATTCTGTGAAATAAAAAAATGGAATTATGTGAATTGGTGGTGTAAGGGTTTTATTCAGGAGGTCCTGGCGAGACCTATATATATCTTATGGTCCTAGAGGGACGGTTAATGCTTGACTACTGCTCAGCAGTCATATGGCATAACTTAATCCAATGGAGAGCCCAGAGGTGAAAAAACAGCCGTTACACAGATTTGGAAGAGATTGCTTCCTGCAGGCAGATCTCAGTGAACTGTATCTCACTCATCTATGTGGTCCTGAGTTTGTTATCAGAATTAAATTCAGTTGTAAGACTCATAACTTTTCCCAGTAATTTTCATAATCTTAGCTAGAGCAATTGCTGGCAATTGACTGTAGATTCTGTAGTGTGCTTCTGTCAGATTAGAGAGAGATTATATATGACAAGAAAAAATGTGATGCATCTTCTACTTATTTGTTTTCTCATACCTGCAAGCTGGGACAAACCATATTGTGAACATTGACATACATGTTAGAAACTGTGAAAGGAGAAAAAAGCTTGAAAAGCCATGGTTACAGAAGGCAGGAAAGTCAGAGAGGGAAGCTGTGCTTGTCTCTATCACCCTGCCCAGAAAGGCTGTTAAGTTTTTGTGATGTTTTTTTTGTAAGCAATTCTGCTCCATGTCTCCTAGTTATGAACCAGAGATGCATCATCTGAGCAGAGTTAGACAAGAGGGTGAATAGGATGTTGGTGACACTAGATGCCTTGTCTACATTAGTTCTCCAGCTACTAATGGAACTGAGAGGTAGAAATTTCAGTGGCTGAAAAGTTAGCAAATACATCTGTTGTGGGTTAACACTCATAGGCAGCTAAGCCACACACAGCTTGCTCAGCCCCCTGCAGCTGCTTGCTCAGTCTCCCACAGCAGGATGGGGAGAGAACTGGAAGGGCAAAAGTGAGAAAACTCCTGTGTCAGGATGAAGACAGTTTAATAAGTGAAGAAAAACAAACAAGCAAACAAACAAAGAAGTGATGCAAAAGCAATCACTCAGCACCAGTTGACCAATGCCCAGCCAGTCCCTGAGCAATAGCCACCTTGGAAAACTTCCCCCCATTCCTCCCCCACCCCCAGCTTTTACTGCTGAATGTGATGTTAAATGTTATAGTATATTCCTTTGGTCAATTCAGGTCCCATGCCTCAGTCCTGTCCCCTCCCAGCCTCTTGCCCACCCCTAGCTGACTCACTGGGGCAGCACAGTGAGAAATAAGAGAAGGCCTTCATCCTGTGTAAGCACTGTTCAGCAATAGTGAAAACATTGTTGTGTTATCACCACTGTTTGGACACAAATCCAAAACAGAGCACCGTACGGGCTGCTATGAAGAAAATTTACTCAATTCCAGACAGACCCAGTGCAATATCCCATTGCTGAAAGAAAATACAAAACATTTCAGTGCTAATGAGTAAGTAGTTCCTTTTTCATTACAATGGGATTTGTTATCTGTCACTGAGGGATTAATTGGATGAGGAATTGATTTGCGATTTTCTGATTCTTTATTTTATTTTAAGGCATTTCTGCTTCAATGATTATTTTGTTGCAATGAGGTGGTAAGTTGATGTTTATGCCACTTAACATGTGGTGTAATACCTTCATTTATCTACATCATGATACTAAACACGGTGAGGCTTCATCATGGGTAGGCTAAACTATTATTACTTTTATGTGCTTAAAAATCAGAAAGTAAGGCAGTTCACACATTTACACCATTAACTTGCTTCTATTACTCTCTTGCACCAGCCCCAATGACCCTTGTGGGACAGTAATGCACTACCAAAAGAATGCCTGTTGTACTCTTACAGAAAATTTTGCTTCTGCTATTTTAACTAAAACAGCACTTCACAGAGAATAGGAAAGACAAGGTTACCTTCCTAAAAGGACAGCTGAATTTTGAAATACCACCTCAGTTTCTATTTCTGGCAGAGCTAAAACTGGGAGGAAGCTGAGTGGAAGCTTCTATATTTTTCTCTGTTGCAACCTGTAGAGATTAATATAATGGAGTTCTTACCATATAGGCTTTGTCTGTCACCTGTGAGAAAGATTTGGGTGGTGCAGCCATCACTTGAAGACAACGTTGTGTCCAAGGGAGACTCTTGGGTTTATGTAAAATGCTGTGTGATTTGGTGGCTGCTAGTATTGGTCATGAAATTGCATGCTTCTGCCTCTGACAACAGCAATTTCTCAGGGAAAAAATGTGGGGCTTCCAATTACCTATGTTTCTTCTCTGCCCTGTTCTGTGGAAGCACCATCTGGCCTCTGGTAACATTGCAAAAGGTGAGCAGCTCTAAAACAACTTCTGTTTCGGAGAAAGTTTAACTAAGCATTAGTGCCTTAAAGACTAGCTCACTATTGTAACACTGTTTCAAGCATTTGAGATGTACTGTAGAGAGATTGTCTCCAGTGCCATCCAAATCCCATGAATCACCAGATTCTTTTTAAAAATTTGCTTATAAATAGAAGACTGATACAGTATAAAATTGTGAATCTCATGTATGTCTTGTCTTGGTTTGCCAATATATAGTCTGCTTTGAGAACCTGTTGACCCAAGATGCTCTTCTCTCCTGATTTCCAGCTGCTGAATTGCACTTAAGTTTCTTACTGCTGCTTTTCCTTATGAATGCTGTATTCTGTCACTGGGCAATATTGCAGGAATATCACTGATTAGAGGGGAATATTGCAGATGATACCAAGCTGAGTGGTACAGTTGATACGCTAGAGGGAAGGGATGCCATCCAGGGGGACCTTGACAGGCTGAGGGGTGGGCCCATGTGAACCTCATGAAAGTCAACAAGGCCAAGTGCAAGGTCCTGTACCTGGGTTGGGACAATTTCCAATATCAATACAGACTGGGGGATGAATGAATTGAGAGCAGCCCTGCCAAGAAGGACTTGGGGGTACTCGTGGATGAAAAACTGAATATGAGCCGGCAATGTGCACTTCCAGCCCAGAAAACCAATTGTATCCTGGCTTGCATCAAAAGAAGCATGGCCAGCAGGTCGAAGGAAATGATTCTTCCCTTATACTCCATGCTTGTGAGACTCCACCTGGAGTACTGCATCCAGTTCTGGGGTCCCGAGTACAAGAAAGACACGGACCTGTTAGAGTGGCTCCAGAGGAGGGCCGTGAAAATGGTCAGAGGGCTGGAACACCTCTCCTATTAAGAAAAGCTGAGAGAGTTGGGGTTGTTCAGCCTGGAGAAGAGAAGGCTCTGTGGACATCTTATTGCAGCCTTTCAATATACAAAGCAGGCTTATAAGAAAAATGGAGAAAGACTTTTTACCAGGGCATGTTGTGACAGGACAAGAGGTAATGGTTTTAAACTAAGAGAATGTAGATTTAGATTGGACATAAGGAAGAATTTTTTTACGATGAGTGTGGTGAGACACTGGAACAGGTTTCCTAGAGAAGTTGTGGATCCCTCATCATGGGAAGTGTTCAATGTCAGGTTGGATGGGACTTTGAAGTAGATGATCTTTGAAGGTCCCTTCCAACTGAAACCATTTTGTGATTCTGTGATTCTATGATCGTCCATTCCATTGTCCAACAGAACACCTGTCCATAGAATGTTCTCATTTTGTTATGTATATATTTAAGGATCCCTTTGCTAACACATCAGCTATTTGATACATTCAAATTCCTTACTTTGACTATGTCACAGTACAATTTGCATTTTTCCAGTATAAAACATTTTGCATTTTAATAATGTTTCTAAGCCTGTTTTTACTGAAGATTATGTAATGGTATAAATCAAAGGAACAGAAAGTACAATGTGACTAAATGTAGCCTAGAATATTATAAGGGCCTTAAAATTAAGCCGACAGGGATGATAAATTGCAATAAAGAAAAAAATGAAACAAATGCACATGTCCATTATCTTTTATAATCAAAAGTATGCAATGCTGGATACTGAAGGCAGAATTCTTGATGTAGTAAGTTTAGTAGAAGCAATTGTTTCCAGTGAAGAGGTTCTATAAAAAATACTAAGATGCTTTTCAGTTAGCAGGCAAGTTTTCTAAAGTGGCCAAACCAAAAGTCAACTTCTCTAGTTTCAACTGAGGTTAATAGCTATCTCATCCCTGGTAGGATCAAGATCTTTGCAAGTCTTTGCTGCCTCCTTTCAAACTCTCGCCAAAACCATTGCTGATTAAGGGAAGTCCATATGGGTGCAATACAGCACTATTGCTCCCCCCCCCCCCCCCCCTCCA
>NW_008825114.1:15481439-15488040 GCF_000699105.1 Pygoscelis adeliae
GGGTGCAATACAGCCCTATTGCCCCCCCCCCCCCCCCAATGTTAGTGACCTCTGCAGAAAATATTTATTAATCTCTTACTCATCGTGACATTAAGGAGTTTTTTCTTTGCTAAACTGAGTATGCCTTTTATTTTTACTTTCTCCCTTCATATTTTTTTTTTAATGCGCTGATTTTAATTATCTTTCCCTCACAGGCTGCTTAAAAAACCTCCAAGTGCTCAATGTGAGTTTCAATAATTTGAAGTCAGTCCCTCCAGAATTGGGTGATTGTGAGAGTCTGGAAAAACTGGATTTGTCTGGAAATATGGGAATAACAGAACTCCCATTTGAAGTAAGATAACAAACTATGTTTCTTCCATATTTTTTTATTTGGCTTATAAGGTATTTTATCACAGCCTTAAAATCTTTTCTTAGCAGATTAGATCACGTTCCTCGCAGTTTTTAGCAATAATATTTTAGTAGTAATATCACTAAAAATGCCTTAGCAGCAGGGGGGACCAAGCTTCTTTGTTTTAGTTTTCAAGTGACTAAATTTTGCTTGTATTTATTCTGATATATGAAGAAGGACATGATCCCAAAGGGGATTTGGCTAGTGGTGATGAAGAGAAGGCTGCAAATAGCTTTAATTTTTCTGTGAAAGTGAAGTGCATCTTGACAGTCAAATTCACATACTAACCTTCATTTGTTCCCAGTGTCTCTTTTCCTTTAAAAAGAGTATGGAGAGTTCTATAAACAACACTGCATGTTGCTATGAGCATAAATGTCTGTCTAAAAGGGATATTATGTGTGAGGCATGGTGTGAATATATAATAAAGACTGAGAAAAGGACTCCCAGGCATTCACCAATATTGTTTCTCGTGTTGGATGCGTAACTGCTCTCTGCCACAGCTGCTCTGAGACTTATTGTTCACGGAGAAATAAAATCGTTGGCTGGTACCTAACCACAGTTTCAAATGTCATCTGTATTTCTCAGGTTCTTAATATCCTGATTCCTGGTGGATGAGTAGGGTGAGGTTTAGGGAGAAGTGTCAGGCTTTTATTTACTGATTCCTACTTTTTATCTAAACATTTGTTACTGGTGATTTACAGGCAATGTTGGAGTAGATTAAACTTATGTGAGATCTGGTTTGGCCATGCTTATGTTCTGTTCTGAGGAAATGCAAACAGTAATTAACTTTCCCCTCTGACTTTTCACTGTAAGGTAGTTTATCTGAAAAGAATTATTAAAAACTGATGTGAAGGAAACAGCAACAAAAGGTGAACATTAGCTTCACATCATAAGCAGACACTGCATAGAAATGCTAGCAACAACACAAACAGTGCAGGTCTCCTTTCTCCTTCCTCTCCTCCTCTTTCAGATAGCAAAGATAGGGGACAAACCAGATAAAACTTAACTGGTAAAAAGGAACCATAATGGAATAAAAAAAACATGTCCTGAACAGGCAAAGGAATTAAATACAAGCATCTAGAAAAAATGAGTATATTCAAACCTGTGGACTAGAATGGTGAATTTAGCCTCAGTCATTGGTATGTTAAAATCAATAAGTATTTTCTCAATTGCTTCTAAAGGCCTTGTAGTGCAAAGGCTTACCCATGTCTATGCATTATGGGTAGCCTTTGCATGTAACCCTAACTGTGCATGTAAGTCTTTCCAGGGCTGAGTCCTAAGAGACCAGTGTTTCTCTTGGAAATCTCAAAAATGCTGTTCCCTTCTGGCAGTCTCCTATTCAATGGGATTGAAAGCCACTAAAACTGAGTGTAGGCTACCGGGTAATGGTTCACTTACAATCTACGGAAAAAAATTGGAGCTGTGCAAATGGCTTTATTTAACAGCAAAAAATGGAAGCAACATCATGTCAACACGGTCTGAAAGGTCAAGAAGAAAAATATTGGCATTGTCTATTGTGTTTCCTTGTTTCTTTGGAGGCCGGCACTTAATTTATACTTGCAGTGACCTGGGAGGTAAGCTACACAAACTCTCCTGATTTAGTTTATCAAATTAGTTTCCCAGAATCAACATTTCAAGGGCAGCTTTGGAAGCCGAACATACAATTGAAGGAACAGTTTTGTCAAATGATTTAAAATGCTGCAAACTGTTTGGCCTTTGGTCTACTCAATATGGCTGATGTTATTCAGAGCGATTGCACCTGTATCCTTGCTAAAGTAATAGGTGTCTGATGTTTGATTCTCAGATGGGCAAAAGATGGAAGTCGCTGGCAGGTAACTATTTAATGAATTAGAATATTGAATTAGTCTGAACAGTCTAAAAAGGGAAAACAGAAATACTGTGAAGTGTTGTGGTGGGCTAAACTTGGCTGATAGCCAAAGGCCCACCCAGCTGCTCACTCCCTCCCCCTCCTCAGCATGACATCAGGAGAAAATAGGGTAAGAAAACTCATGGGTCGAGATAAAAGACAGGGAGATTGTTTACCATTTATTATTGTGGGCAAAACAGACTGTACGTGGGGAAGAATAATTTAATATTTGTCAATATATATTTAAGTAGTGAGAAACAAAAACATTGAAACAACATCTTTCCTCCCCCCTATCCCAAGGTCAACTTCACTCCTTCACTCCAGATTCCTCTCCCAGCCCTGGGTGGTGCAGGGAGGCAGGGGGAATTATAGCCAGTACACAGTGGTTTCTAGCTGCTTCTCCTTCCTCCTCACACTTTTCCTCTGCTCCAGCGTGGGGCCTCCATGGGCTGCACTTTCTTCAGGAATATCCATCTGCAGCAGTGTGGGTCTTCCATGAGCTGCGGCGTGGAGATCTGCTCCACCATGGAGCAACGCCTCCTCCTCCTGTTCGGACCTTGGTGTTCCCTCTGTTCTTTCTCACTCTTTTTATTCTCTCCCCCTTTCTCAGGCATTTTTTCCCCTTTCTTAAATAAGTTTTTACAGTGGGACCACACACTTGGGTGAGGGGCTCGGCTGTGTCCTGTGGTGTGTCCATTGGAGCTGGCTGGAACTGGCCATGTCCAGCATGGGGCAGCCCCTGATCTCTTTCCACAGAGGCCACCCTGTAGCCCCCACTCTGCCAGCATCTGGCATGGACACACAATACAAGTATTTATGACCCCAAATTAGGCAGATATGTCAATTATTACCTAATACAATTGTTGCTAACAGTGAAATGCTCATAAGGGTTGGTCATCATTGTCTCCTGTGTTGTGAGTACTGGCAACTGGAGAGTGTAAATGAGCAAGTACGTGCAAGCTCTGTTTTGGTAGGTGAATGTGTTCCCTTTACAACATTAGGAAAAAAACAGAAAACTTGGCAACAAATACACAAAAGAAGGTAGAGAGTTGCTAAAAATGTTTCCTGTTTGTCATCTTTTAGGAAGTTCAATTTTTATTTGACTTTCAAATCCTTAGGAATTTCTTCTGGGAAGGTTAAAGAAATGCATGAGAGCAGTAACAGTATTCTCCAGTGTAAAACTTACTGGAAAGAAATAAAGGCAAACTTCAGCCCAGCAGAAATGATCAAAGTCTAATTTTACCTTGGTTTTGTACATAGAATAATGGCCAGACAGACACTGATAACATATACAAAAATGGATTCAAAGAGATTGATAACATGCTTGTAATTCAGTCAAGAATTTTTGACAGACCCATAAAGGTTTATGAGATCATCAGAACTCTGAGACTGAATTACATCGTCGGTAATCATTCTCCTTGTTCCCTTTCGATCCATTTTCTTTATGACAGGTGCAAAAAATAGAGAAGTCTTGAAGCTTTTAGTTTATTTGGTTATTTAGTTGTTTGCTTTCTTAGGAAAATAGTTCAGGTTTTTTTTTTTTTAAATAGACACAAATTATTATATGATGAGCTAATTTAGGGGGAGAAATTTCAATGAGATAGATCATATAACACATGACTGTAGTTGCTACCCAGAAGTGGTAGAGGGTGAATGTAGGTTATTACAGAAAACCCTACAGTGTCACCAAATACCCATTTTGAATTGAAATGAATTTGTGAAGGCAGCTACCATATACGTGTATAAATTTTTGCTGGCATATCAGTTGTTTCTGTGCCTGAACTTGTCAGTCAGCCACATAAGAAATTCACAGACTGTTATGATGTCTGTTAAGTCTGTTAATTTATTTTGTAAACAGGGAAACTTCAGGAAAGACAAAATGCTAAGCACCTTATCTTGTACTACTTTTCAGGTAAACTACAGTTGTTAAGCAGGTTTCCAGCATGTATACTGACTATACTTGCCTTTTTAAACTACCAATTTCATTTTTCAATGCAGCTGTTTTAAGCTGAGGTATGCTATGGTTCAGGTACTCTGGCACAACTGAAATCTTGTGGATCTTCATTATCTGTTAATAGATTCAATATCTGGCAGCGATACATCCACCTTTTTCAGTGCGTGTGGAAAAAACCCCACCCCAAACCATAGCATTCTGCTTGGCCTAATGCAACCTGTTCCATGAAGTGGCTGTATCAGCCTACATGCTGAACATGCATGTACAGTACCTGGACTTCTGTCAGTATTTCTATCTGGGGGTGCTTTGGAGCCATGCCTTGAGTGACATGCCTCGTGCCATAGCATCAGGAGGAAAGCACACTGCTCACTTGTCTGTTCATTTCTTGTAGAAAGCTCTTTCTCTGTTTTTAAAGGCCACTTCCAGCACTCTGTAAGTCACCTCACTGAATCTTAAAATGAGGTAATCTGATGCTCCATTAAAAAAAGTTGAGGGTGTGTGCTCTCACCTTTTACTTTCTCAAGGCTTAGGATTTCATACCATTCCATACTATGCTTAAGGAAGAGCAAGCTGATTCAATGTCTACTTTTCAACCTATTTTTCTCTCTTCTACTGTTGGATGTCTAACAATTTTAGATTTTAAAAAGTTCTATTTGACTTCAATATTAGATTAGTATTAGTTGCAAAGTAAGTAATTTGGCAGAAAAGTTTATGGATCCGCAGTTGAATTCAAATCTGTTTTGGCCACATTTGTAAATTAAGAATGCCTTTCTCTGGACATGAGTGAAACTATACATTGAAATCAAATGTAAATTTTAGGAAAGGCAACCTATGTGGCATTACATTTATGCAGCCAGTTTGTAACAGATACTCCTAGACCTCAGTAACCAGGCGTAGCAGGGGAAGGTGTGCTATGAAGTTTAAGGCACAATCTTCCCTGAGATGATACATAGCTGATAAGACTCCTCTGTGGAGGTGAATTTGTTCCTCTAGCTAAGATGTCCAGGAGAGGCACGCCCTGTATCCTGTCCCTCTCCTAGCACAGTGGGATTATGCTGGGTTCCATACTCTGTAGCTGCAGAGAGAAGGTCAGGGATGGATAGAATTGTTTCTAAATTTCTTGTACCTTCTGTGTCTGAATTTAAGAATTAGTATGAAGCTGGTATTTGTATTTTAACTGTTGGATAGAGTTCCCATTGCTATTTTCATGCATGTTATGCAACTAATTTGTTTTTCTAGGACTAAAAGTGGTATTATAAATAACATGTTGTCTGATATAGGTTTGTAGAAAAACTGTTCTGACTTTATTTTGAGATGTGCTTCCTTCAGAAAGTATTGCTTTCTACAGTTATTTACTGAATCACCCAATTAATATTTCCTGTGCATGACAGAATACCTGCTTTGTGCTGATATTTCAAAGAGACAGCTTTGCTGTGTTGAAGGGCCAGTTCTTCTTCCATACTATAAAATTCTGCTAATAATGCTACATCAGCCAAGAGTATCTATAGATGTGACCCAAAGGAACTTTAATGGGAAGAGAGGGAAGATAAAGAAATTCTCATTTCCTCCATCTGTACCATCTGGTGTGGCAAATGCTGTCAGTCACAGGACAGGCAAGTCACTCTGCAATACCAGCAGCAAGACAGAAATACTTACAGTTAGATGTTCTGATATTGAAAATAAATTAAAAAGAGTCTTTGCAAAGTTATGCTTTGAACAGCGTTCAATACCACATCTGAGCAGTCCCAGCAAGCAATCTGAAATGCTTCCTGTACCCTTTGTGAGGTCTGGGTAGTACAAAGTTAAAGAATGAGACAGACACAGTTACAGCATATGAATACTTTGTCAAAGAAAGAGCATATATATGTATGCTTGCATTTCCACGTCAATCCTGCATAAACTGATCTTTGAAGTTCAGAGAAATGGCAAGGTTATGCTTTCTGGCTGTTTTAGCACACCGTGTTTTCAACAGATCAAATAAAATCTTGTTTTATATTTCTGATGCATAGAAGGTTTCAGCTAAGTCTGGATATAAGCAAGTACAGACTTGGAAAGCTTTCAAAATCATAGAATCATAGAATAATTTGGGTTGGAAGGGACCTCTAAAGGTCATCTCGTCCAACCACCCTGTAATGAGCAGAGGCATCTTCAACACGATCAGTTTGCTCAGAGTCCCATCCAACCCGACCTCGAATGTTTCCAGGGATGGGGCATCCACCACCTCTCTGGGCAACCTGTTCCAGTGTTTTACCACCCTCAGCGTAAACAATTTTTTCCTTATATCTAGTCTAAAACTACCCCCCTTTAGTTTAAAGCCATTCCTCCTTGTCCTGTCGCAACAGGCCCTGCCAAAATGTTTGCCGCCATCTTTCTTATAAGCCCCCTTTAAGTA
>NW_008825114.1:15489039-15497544 GCF_000699105.1 Pygoscelis adeliae
TTCCTCCTTTCTGCCATTTTTAAAAATGGGTGCAGTGTTTCTCTTTTTCTAGTCACCGGAGACTTCACTTGACTGCCACAGCTTTTCAAATATCATGGAAAGTGTCTTGGCACCTACATCAGCCAATTCCCTCAGGACTCTGGGATGCATCTCGTCAGATCCCATAGATTTATGTCTGTTCAGATTCCTCAGGTGGTCACGAACCTGATGTTCTCTTATGGTGGGAGGGACTTTGTTCCCCCAGTCCCTGCCTTGAGGTCCATCCACTCAAGAGGTGTGGGAAGAGAAGTTGCCAGTGAAGAATGACGCAAAAAAGTTGTTGAGTACCTCAGCCTTCTCCTTGTCCATTGTTACCAGTTTGCCAGTCATGTTCATCAGGGAGGATACACTTTCTTTGACCTTCCTTTTCTAGCTGGCATACCTACAGAAACCCTTCTTATTTTTCTTTGCATCCCTTGCCAAGTTCAGCTTCAGCCACACCTTGTCCTTCCTGACTCCATCCCTACACAACCAGGCAGTGTCTCTATACTCTTCCTAGGACACCTGTCCCTGCTTCCACTGCCTGTGCATTTCCTTCTTGCCCTTTAGTTTGACCAGCAGGTCTCCACTCATCCATTTTGGTCTCTTGCCTTCCTTTCCTGATTTCTTACACCTGAGGATCAAGAGTTCTTGCAGGCTATGGAAAGCATCCTTAAAGATCTGCCAGCTCTGTTCTGCTCCCTTGTCACTGAAGGCAGTTTCCCAGGGGGTCTTATTATTTAAATCCTTGAACAGCTGGAAGTTTGTTTTCCTAAAATTCAGGGTCCTGACTTTACTCTGCCTGACCCATACCCTTCAGGACTGTGAACTCCACCGGTGCATATCACTGCAGCTCAGGCTGCCTCTAATCTTGATGTCACCAGTTAGCTTACTTGCATTGGTGACCAACAGGTCCAGTGATGCATCCCCTCTGGTAAGGCTGTCTAGAGTTACAGGAATTATAGCTTGTGCCATTTCTCTGCTTTGTTCACCTGAAAAATATAATTATAATTAGTTACCTCTTGCATCTTTCAACAATGCTAATATGTGTGACCCTAAATAACCTCCAGCTGAAATGATTAGAGATTCATTAAGCACTAACATGAGCCTCCTAAGGTTTTCAAACACAGCAGTATCCAGAGCAGACATAAATAACTTTTTATATATTAATACAATTTCAAAGGATATTTTAAAACTGAGGTTCAACAGCTAGAAAGTTTTCAGTCTCTTTTGGTCTGGTTCCATTTCTCTGACCAGTCCTATTCAGCAAAGGAAAACATTTAGCAGAAAGAGAAGAGGCACAAGCTCTATGCAAGTGTGGAGAGACTTCAAATAAGTCTCAACTGGGCATTTCCATGTAACTTGTCTTTGTCATCTGTGACTCACACCTCCCAAAGCCATATCCTGGTTATGCAGGCAGGACACCAACAGTCTCAATAGAAATATAAAATGACAGGTTCTTTTACCAGCACATTATTCTTCACAGCTATAAACTTCCAAACCTGTTTCTTTCCTTTGCCATTTGTTTTTTATGTGTGTAACAATTATAAAATGAAAAACACGATCAGGAGGATGTACAGGACATTAATTTCCCAGGGGTTTCACTATCCAGTCAGGCAGTGGAAGAACTCACCCTTAGCTCCTTCCTCTCTCATTCAACTGGATTATAAAGGACATGTAGAATCTTCACATTTGTAGAATTTTTAGAAAGTTACAAAGGATTCATGTATTGGATCTGTTAAAAACTGAATTTTATTCATGTGGGTTTTTCAGGACCACAAAGCAGAGAGGAATGGTGTAATAAAGGGCTTAACTTGGTACTGTTAATGTTACTTAATGTTAATGTACTTAATGTTACAACATTAAGCCAATGTCTGGTGAAATTCTTGATTTTAAATCACTGGAAAAAGTCCAGCTGACTTTAATTGGACCAGCTTTTCTGTGCATACATTTTGCAGTCTCAGAAGTGTTTTTCCAATTGCTTGCCTTGGGTGCATTTCTGTTAGACAGGATTTCGTCTTGCCCTTCTTTGCTCAGTGCTTGTATTCTCTTCAGATTTGCTTAAACTCTCATGATGAGTTGCTTTCCGATACAGTTGGCCAAAGTGCTGTCAATCCATGCAAAGCAACAGCTGCTTTATGGAACTGGTATAAGATGTAACATCAAACGTTAGCAGGAGCGGTGTGAAACCCAAAAGAGCAGGTGCAAAGGTGTTAGGTGTCAGAGGAAATTCACGGAGGCCTTACTGCTGCAGGAGCTCTCATAAATGTTTTAATAGACAAGGGGCTAAAGAAGGGCATGGGTCTATGTTAGGAAACAGGATTATGCAGTTAGGCACAGGAAAGTGTGTCAGTTGATCCTGTTCTTGACACTGTGTTTCCAAAGTCTACTAATTAATATAACATCACTTCAAAACCACTCCACTATCAGAGCAAGTCAGCAGCTAATAATAACAGCCCACTTCATTGGAGAACTGACCCATGCCTACCTCTGTGCTGTGGTGCCACTGACCTTTCCTTTACCTTTCACATGAGTTCAGTAAAAGTAACATCACCTTTCACAGTCTGAAATTTTTTTATAGTAGGGAATGACAGAGGAGTAGTTTGACAGCATGAGGGAAGACTTAACAATGAGCAAAGGGGCATAATGTGAACACTACAATATGGCTATGTTGTTACAAAAAGCATGAATCTAATTGTAAAAGAATTCAGTGGTAGGAAAGAGTATTTGGTATTGTTCCAGCTCTGCTTTCTCTGAAAACAGTTCAAAATCTCATTAAGTCCAATAGCAAAATAGGATTTCAAAATCCTAGTTATGTATCCTCCATTCATCACCGAGATAATCTAAGGCAGATTTTATATTACTACTGAACAGAAGCAGAGAGGAGAACAAATACATAGCACTATCACATTTGCATATTTTAACTTAAAGAAAAATGTCTCTGGTGCCCACATAGATGGATTGATGAGAGTCAGAAAGGAGTTGTAGGTGAAGGGAGAGAAAAATATGTTATTTGTTATTCCGTAAAGTGCAGCTAATGAGAGGTATTATTTATTCTGTAAGAAGAATAAAGTTGGAAAGTCTAACTGAAGTTAACGCATTTATTACTGAATACATTCCCATCAGTTGTTAACTAATTATAGGTAGCTAGATGATTGATCAACTCTTCACAGCTGTAAACAACACTTGGTAAGGCTGACTGTGATTTTTATTCATCATCATTGATCAGTGGGAAAAGCATAAAGACAAGAGCCAGCACTATCAGTAGAAAGCACATATCATATTTTTTTGTCTCATGTAAAGCTCAGTCAGGTAAGATCTTTGCTCTACTAGTGCTGCGCAAACGAGTGTAAAATTATACCCAACGTGAAGTCGAAGTGATGCTGAAGATGCAAGGGAGTTCAATGGAGGACATGGCCCAGTGGTTCCTGCTTTTCTTATTGAAGTGATGCCAGCTCACAAACCTGTTCCTATGTCATGCTTCTGAACTGCAGTGCAAAGCATGGTGAATTTTGGGTTAAGAAATTAATGGCTGGAAAACTCAAAACGAATATAAAAAAAGAGATGCCTCTTCACCTGCTGTTTAGACTATGCATCTGATTCACTATTATGGCTTGTCATAGAGCTGGTTACTACTGATGGAGTTCAGGGAGGTGGGTAATTTTACGAACAATAAAAACACAAGTTACAAAGGTTATGGTAAGGTTAAAGTAACTTCATACTTTATGGTGTAAACGCAGTTTTGCAGGAATAAGATTTCCCAGACCTCCCTTACCTTTTACTTTGCAAAATTGATCCTGGTAATTTTTTTCTTCCTATCTATTTTGAATTGACATGTGTTTTGTTTACTTCCCCATCATCTGCATTACTCTAGCCACATCAGCCAATTGCTTTCTGGACTAATCTGAGGTGATACTGCTAATTCCAGTCTGCCAAATTCGTTGACCCAAAACTTGAGACTTCATGCATCAGTTTACATGGGCAGTGTGGATGCTGGATACATGTGGCCAATACTTGCCTGTATGTAGAGTTTGTCTGAAGAATGTGTGTGACTATGTGACAGAACTTCCCCTGACTGTGTCTGGTTATATGATACATGATCATATGGCTATATGACTGGGGAGAGTATTCACCACTAGACTGCTGCAGAAAGCTATGACTCCTAGCTTCAATCCTGTCAGGCAGAGTACGCTGGCTGCCAAGCTGTCTTGAGGCTGCTGTTTTGTCTCATCTTGAAATACACAGCTGGTCAGTTAAAAGTTATGTCTGACCTGTGTGATTGTGGTGGCAGAGGGACTGCAGTGAATTAGAAAATACATGTGTCAGGATCATATGTGGGCATCACAATTTCATGATTTGCTGTTCTTCTTTTCTGCCTTTGTTGCTGGAGGTTGGGTTTTTTTTGTTTGTTTTTTTGGGTTTTTTTTTGTGTTTTTTTTTAAGCTTATTTTTTTAAAATTTGTTTTGTTTTTTGGTTTCTCTTTGAATACACTCCTTGCAGGGCAGGGAGATGGTTAAGAAGAGGCCAGGCTACCCCAGACCGTTTTTCATGTAGTTGAAATATTTTTCATTCCCAGAAGCTGGCTCCAAGTCTTCAGGTTACTAATACAAAATGCTCTTTGAAATGCTGGTTGGAGGCAATAAAATGGTTGACTAGACTCAAGGACCTAATGTGATGTTTCAGAATTGTACAATGCTGGAGTACATTTTTTAAAAAAAGGGAGGAAATGAGGAGGTTATAAAAAATATAGAGCATTTTAAATCCCCACTAATTTCATTACCATAATCAAAGAAAGTCTTGACAGGTGCCTGAGACTTTTCATAATACGTAACTGGAGTGGTCCTTAGTATCTCAAGCCTAGAAATCAGGAAACCTGTGTTATACTTTCTCTGATGTATTTTTTGACCTTGGGAAATGACTTCTTGCCACTGTGTTTCTGTTCGCTTTCTCCCATTTGCTTGTAATGGCTATTAATGATATTAAAACTGCACAGTGGAGATCTCTCAACATGTGTTTTTACAACATAGCATCACAGAGCTTTATTTGCAGTTCTATGTGCTCTGTTAATAATGATACTAGTACTGTAATACACTAGTAAGTTGCAGATCTGCCTTCCAAAGAATTCAACTTTTAGCAGTTTTCACCTTTGAAAGCTGAATATAGTGTCCAGTATTATTCTACTAGAATGTCAATGAGGTGTTTGTGACATATTCTGAGGTTGAAAAAATCTGAACTGTGCTTGTTTGAACTGTGACATAGAAATAGAGGTTTTCATTATTTGTGTAAATGTCAGCTTCCTCTGAATTCTGCAAAGTTCTTAAACTGAAAAACATGTTGTTGCAAATCCTATAGCCTAATTGTATAAACGTTTCATTTTATCAGGAAGTGCAATGCTTTTTGGTTATGTTGCTCTTGTATTGTGAAGGAAGAATGCACCATGAATTTACCATTTCTTGCTCAACTGTTCTAATCTTTACAGTCTTTCCTAATCTTGATTTAGGTCTTTCAGAACTATTGCAAAACAAATAATTAACAAATATAAGATAGTCTTTCCATCCTGTTAATGACTATTGCTCATCTCTGAATCCCATCAACAGTTGTATTTTTCCTTGAGAAAAAGTGACAAGAAGTATGTATTTTGTATGTAGGTGTACAGTTGTTTTATTTAGTGGCACGTAATTTTGGGGTTAGTTATTGTATATCACATTACATATATATTTGACTGTTGATTTGCTTTTTTTGACCACTAGTGCATATTAAACACAGGACTTTCACTGAGTTACATACAGCTACTTTTTTCATCTTTCCATCTTTTCCCAGGTTTCAGTCAGTTTAAGAAATGTGTGTAGTTCACTGTTCTTGTATTAGCTTGTACTTCTTCATATTAGATTTTATTTGCAGTTGTGAAAATCTTGACAGTTTTAGATGCATGCTGTTAATAATAAATGTTACTCCTTCTAGGTATTTGTTCAGTAGTCATAGTTTCCTTTGTCATATTCTTGTTTTTATGTGCTCAAAACATTACATAGGTATTTGTAAAATGTCATGTTCACGGAAAATATTATCTGGCATTGCACATGATATACACAAATATGCAGAAGTTTTTTGTTGTTTACTATTAAAAAATTACTAGGGGAATATATGTCTCTAGCAGCAATGTGTAGCTAAGCAAAGATAAGTTGCATGGACACAGTCTGAAGGGGACTGGGCAGTAAACCGCTTGTTTGCAAGCTGCTTATTTTGAGGTAGGATATAGAAGAAAAAAGTGTAAAATGTATCTTTCAGTACCATGAAACCCAATTCTACACAATTTATCTTCTGAGTAACTATGCTGGGACAGGCCAGATGACAGATTTCATTAGACATCTTTTCCTTATTGTTTAAGAGACACAGGACAAAATTTAGCAATCCAAGGAGCATTATGTAACAAGCCTTCAATTGTATTTGTGCCTACTTCTTCCTGAGATAGTCTGAGTTGATGGAAGAGCTCCTGGCTTAATTTAGACCTAGAAGCTTGCCTGGAATATAGGAGCCTCTTGGTTACACCGGGCACCTGGCCAGATATTTTCTTTGCAGACAATTTTTTTTTGGTTTTTTTTAAAAAGACAATTTCAACAAATGCTTCATTAGCGTGTGTGTGTGTGGGGGGAAGAAACTTTAAAGAATTCTGAGTAAAAAGCAGATAAGGTTTGTAGGCTTGCTATGTTCTCATCCGTGGGGCAGTACCAAAGATCACATGGCTGGGTAGTATTACCGGAGGGCTGCACTGTGTCCAGTGCCTGCGTCAGGTCTCTGTAAATTCCACATCAGGGGAATTCTTCCTTTAAAATCAGTCTTGAAAGCCCATCTTCATTACAAGCTTTCATAAGTAAGTATATGAATAAGTATTCAGTTATATTTTTATTAGCAGACACTTAATAAGAACAATAATAGTTTAATACCTTAAATTACTTGGACACACACAGGTTACTTGGACACAGCTGGGATGGAGTAATGCAAAATAGCAATGAAGCACTAAAAAATGCAAGAAGTCATAGCCTCATGCTCTTAATTGCACCAACAAGTTCTTAGAAAGTAGCCAAATATCTATTTGTGCAAAAAACCCACCCACTGTGCGTACCACATATGTGCCATTCCTCAGCTTTCTTATCCAGGTCAGGAAAAGATCTCTCCCATATCTGAGTCTTTTACTAATATTAGCTATATTTCCAATTTTTGTGTTTGTAACAGAGCAAGACATAAAACCTCCTATAAATATTATTATAATATAGAAAGAAAAGAATCCTTTGGGAAGAGATGAACTGAAAATTTTTCCTGTTAGGTTTGTCACCACCTCAAAAAAAGTATAGAACCCCCCCCCACTTGTATCTAACAGCACTATGAAAAAGGAAAGAAGAGGAAGAGAAAATTTGCTATAATCCTGGCAAGCCACAAATCTGTGAACTGTCGTGTTCAATTGACAGTGTTCTCAATTGCAGGTTTGTGTACTATCAGTGTCATGCACATGTAGTCTGTGGCATTAAAAGAAAAATAATTTTGATGATAGACATTTTGCAACAGTTTGCTCAACCAGATAAGGTCTAATTCCAGACCAGATATGACACAAGGTGCAAAACATACTTATCTCCATTGTCACTTTCCTGAATTTGGGGATTTTCTTTAGGAAACTCCTGCTTCAAGAACAGATAAATCCAGTTACAAGTTGCAGGGTTCTCCTGCTTGGTAGCCAATTAGTGGCATTTGTCAAACTGCTGTGGTGCCCAGCAGTGTGCATTTTAGTGAAGTTACTCTGTGCCAAGGCAAAAAGAAGTTCTACCATTTCTGTTTGTAAAGCAAAAAAACATGGAGATTCTTATTCCTGGTATCACAGGAGGCAGCTCACAGATCACAAACCTTCTGACCTTTGCTGCTGAAGTCAGAATGTCTTTTTCCCCTTAATATTCGTCTTCCACTTGCATTTATAAGCAAGCTCATTTCTGGCTGACATTCCATGAAAGTGTTGTTTCCAAGTTTATCAGGCTATATCTGTTCAATCTGGTGTAGAAAGTTGTTGCTGTTGCCCAGTACCAATATACATAAGGTGAAGTGATTTTATCATCAATCATCAAAATGGTGCTACTGTAATAGGTTAGAGCCATAGGACCACACTCTTAGTTTCAACCTGAATGTTTTTCTCACCTCATTTTTCTTATTACTCATTTTGCTTCTGTCGATATTATGTCATTACCTGGTTCTCTATTACTGATACTATCTCTTCAAATACCTTTGATATTTTTTTCCTTTCAAGCAAATGGTTACTATTTTATCAATGTAAAACAAACCCATTGTCCTGTTTTCGTCAGGGACAGAGTTAATTTCCTTCCCTGTAGCTGGTACAGTGCTGTATTTTGGATTTAGGATGAGAATAATGTTGATGATAACACACCGATGTTTTAGTTGTTATTATTATTATTATTATTATTATTATTATTATTATTATTATTATT
>NW_008825114.1:15497576-15514369 GCF_000699105.1 Pygoscelis adeliae
AACTGGCCAAAGGGACATTCCATACCATGTGACATCATGCTCAGTACATAAACGGGGGGAAGCTGGCCGGGGGGGGGCCGCTGCTCGGGAACTGGCTCGGCATCGGTCAGTGGGTGGTGAGCAATTGCATTGTGCATCACTTGTTTTGTATATTATTATTATTATTACATTATTATTATTGTTGTTATTATTTTATTTCAATTATTAAACTGTTTTTATCCCAACCCATGAGTTTTCTCACTTCTACTCTTCCAATTCTCTCCTCCATCACACCAGGGGAGGGAGGGGAGTGAGCGAGCGGCTGTGTGGTGCTCAGTTGCCGACTGAGGTTAAACCATGACAACCATCAATCAATGTGTTATAATTATTTATTTTTGCTGTTGTCTTTGTTTATAATATCTTTTCTGAGTTGCTACAGAATAAAATTTCCTTCTCTTTTAGGTGTTTTTCCCTTGCCCCACTTTGGCAAATAGTGATTTACTCTGGGTTTCAGAATGAGCTCAAATGAACATAATCAGAACATAATCAGTTTTTAAAATCAGACTAACTTCATAGGCTACAGTGTATTGTCATGGCAAAACAGAGTTGTTGTATATGTTTAAATCATAATTCAGATGACACCATTTGAATAGTATCTCTTCAATTGCTGTTGAGCAGAGATTCTTGGAGCAGAAATTAAAAATTTTTTTGGCTTTGCCTCTATTCTGTTGTGAAAGTGAACAATTTTAGTCATCTCTTGGTGAAGGAACAGAGTATATCTTAAAAGGGTCTCTTGATATATTCAAAAGACACTTCTTATCCAAACATTCTGGAGTGGTCAGTTAATGACGTATGCTACTGATGTTGCTGCTCTTCCTCTTCTAATGGTTTTAATTAAAATATATGAAGAGTATGCACCCAAAGTGAGATACTGGATCCATTTAAGTTCATGAGAAACCTGTAACTGGCTTTTGGTAGAGCCTAGTTTTCCCTTCTAATGTGTGTCCTTAATTTACAAGTTTTGGAGATCCGAAGATGAGACGACTTTATAATGGCAAAGTGCAATAATATATGGAGACTGCATGCAGCTGCAGCAGTAATACTGTGAAAATTTAATGCAACTAATCAACATAATTTTTTTTTTTTTTGAGACAGCTGACTTGTTTTGGTTTCAGCCCAGAAAATCATTAATCCGATACTTAATTTTGTGCACATGACTCAACTATTGGCTTGGAACAACTCCTATACTTAAATTTAAACATATGATCCACATTCTTAGGGATTTTAACTGTATGAAGATAGTTCTGCTCTTATTGCTATGTGGCTCTTCAGTCACCTGTGAATGACCAAAACCTGATATTTTTGTGAATATTGCATATGCAGCCAGCTTTCTCATTCTTTGCAAACCTGATGAGAGGTT
Organism: Pygoscelis adeliae; assembly: GCF_000699105.1. Lineage (NCBI taxonomy): Eukaryota > Metazoa > Chordata > Aves > Sphenisciformes > Spheniscidae > Pygoscelis > Pygoscelis adeliae. Next base: position 15,498,976 of record NW_008825114.1, read on the forward strand.
TGTGTATATGAAAAAGTGCTCTAATAAAAAGCAAAGTCCCTTTCTATGAACTTTTCATGCTTTGATCATCATAGCTATAATTACTCTATTAGACTTCAAACATTAGGAGTTTGAATGATGGTAATGCTCTAAAGATGAGATAATGTTAAACTTCCAAGTGAACAGTTTGGCGTCAGAATAACAGTGTCTGTTTGTAGATTAATTCTGCAAAAGATTTAGGATTTTAGCATTGCAAAATCAGAATAAAGCCATTTGAGTGAAGACTTGCTTCCACATACATTTCTTGGATTTAGCTTATCATGTTACCACCAAATGAAGTGCTGTTTGAAGTCATGCATTTTTATGCTTCAGAGGGTTTTGTCACAAAATACGTGAATGAGTACCCTGTTACTAATGGGTGGGGTTGGCTGTTAAATGTCTTTGCCTCCTCAAGTTTGAGAGTCCAGTTTGGAAGTCTGATGGTGAACTGGGCTATAAATATACAAGTATATCTTAATGAATGATATCTTCTGCCTCTAAAGATGCTTGTACCCTGTTTCTTTAATTGGTGCTTTTCTCCAGGAATGTCAATGAGATTATAGAAGAAGTTACACTTACAGCTCTGTGAAAGAAAAGCTGGGGATTTGGTTTGAATGCATGAGATATAAGTGGGCAACTGTGAAGTTTGCATGTAGGGTGCTCCTTTGTCATATATACTGTACTGCTTTCAGCAAGCTAATGAGATGCTAAGTGCCAGTCTATGCATTTTGGTAGACAACATATGTGATAATCTGATCCTACTGAAGTGGTACAAATTTTCTTTTAATTCATTGAGTCTGAAATTTCCTGGCAAAAGCATGTTTGTAACGCATTGATAGACATTTTTGGGTTAATCTTTTGTATGTCTTGTCATACATTGACTTTGATGGGATGCTGTTTCTGTCACAGAATGTTTACATGGAATTGAAAAATACAATATTTTTGTGGAAAGATTTGACATGACTTTACAACTTTTCATTTGTTTGTGCTAAGTAGTAGGCAACTCATGATAAACTAGCATGCAACCTTACCAGTAAATCCCTCTCACGGCAAAAAAGCAGAACAGAAATAAAACCACACCCATTAATCAAAGCTTGTTCAGCCCAGGACATGGTGTCCTTTTCTTTCAACTGAAGGTTTAACTGTCAGATGGAAAGAGAAGCAGTGGAGTTCCACAATGTTATCTGGATTATTTCTATGAACAAAATTATTAAGATAAGCAAAATAGGGCAGTTTGTCAAATAAAAATGACAAGTGATTAACATAAAGACCGCAATAAGTGGGTCCAGGTAGCGAGACTATCAAATATAGCCATTTTTTAAAATGGAACTTGCATAAAGGCTGTATACTGATTGATTCAAAGTCACATAATAGAGGAAAACAGCAAAAATCAACATCAAGCAAAAATAAATTATAACATAAAATTGATAAGGGAGCCATGCTTGCTTGAAAATGAAATGTTATAAAAAGTGCAAAAATCCCTCAGTCCTTCAAGAAGAAATAAAATACACAGGGTTTTCTTCAGAAAATATAATACATAGCTACCATAATTTCCAATGCATCATATATCATAGGTGTTTGTTGGTAACATATTAGAGACAGATTAAATAAAAACTCCATTAGGTTTCAACATACTATAGAAAATGTACAGTTTTTGTTAAATATTACCCTAAAAGAACAAGTACTGAGGGCTTGCAGCTTTCACAATATAATCATGACTCCATACATTCTGTGGCATGCTGAACCAAACTTTATATCAAGAGATTCCGTGACCTTATATTTTGTTGGTACATTTTTGTGGGAATACAAACTCCTGAAAAATGTAGGTTTTCATCTAATCAAGTATTAAAACAATCTATTTTCCATACTATATGAAAAATGGCAGAAACAGCTCTGTTTATTAAAAAAATACTGCTATATTAATGTTACTTTTAATATTTAATGCAATAAAGCACTTTCAGGAAAACGTATGAAACTTGTTACTGCTGTTGAAGAAATATCATTTTACCACCTAGTGTTAATGTTACCAAGTTGTTTCAGCGTGACAGGTGGCTGCATGTGAAAGCAAAGTGTTTAGGAACTTGGGTGAAGAGTGATGTCAGTTTATTTTAAAATAATCTGCCGCTTGGTGTTTAGAGACTGTGGCTTTTCTTCTTCAGGGATGGTTTGAGAACATTTTGGGTGACATTTAAGCCTGTGGGACATTGTTTTAATTCTATGCCTGCTAAATTTCTTTCGGGGAGAGTTTGTTGAAAGAAATGTATCAGCAGTTTTAGCAAATTGTTCTGAGTGCAGAGAAACTTGAAATGTTTGCTTGGGATTTGGAATTGTGACAATAATTTGAAACCACAAAGTAAATGCAGTGTAAAGATGCTGTCAATTATTTTCTCTATTCTCTCATTGCTACAATCTAAAAGAGTCACTCTGCTTTCCTTGTTCAAAGGGAGGTTCTGTTTTGTTGGAAAAAAGATTCAGTATCTGGAAAATTTACAGTATAGGAGTAAGTGTTCATTGCTAGTAGTCAGTCCCCAAAATGACAAAATGGTTTGGAAGTGAGAAGTGTCAGAATAAAATGTGTGCTTGCCTGTTCTGAATCAGGAGTGAGACATTTCCATGGTAATGCCTCACCAAGGCTGTGTTAATGCAGTGGTGGGCAGATTTTGAAATTATATCTTTGACTTGAGAAACTTGAACCTTTATTATGTTTTTGAAAGGTAAACTTAATTGTGTAGTCATTTATAATACGATAACTTCAGTAAATCTCCCTGAAAAGATTTCCCCAAATTTTAAAGTCTGGCAGCAATATGAGATTATATGTAGAAAAAAACACAAACAAACAAAACCACCACACCCCACAAACAAAAAAAACCCTGCCAAAAAATCCCAAACCAAACTGGCTCTGACACAGCACCAAGCTATATATGCAAGCATTTTAAATGGCAAAGGTCAAATTAAGGTCTGGCAGTATTGCAGTAAGAAGAAGTTTGGCCATAAAATAAAACAAAACAGGACTTGATTCTTAATAAATAATAATAAAAAAATCCTTCTCAAGGATTCAGCATGTATTTTATTACTTTCTAAGTTTTTCATAATTTATGCTGTTGCTTGCATTTTTCTCACTTTGGAAGTGGAAAATATATTTGGTTTTGTTTTTTTTTTGTTCCTAATTATTTTCTACATTCTAAGAAAACTTCAGGCAAAGACCAATGAAATTTTTTTGCTGCTTTCTCTTCTGTAACAGGATCTATATAACTAGATTGTGATGGTGATGAATGATTAGAAGCTCAGAGACATAATTTCCATTCTAAAGTACTTTTTTTGGTTAACATTCATACTTCTTCGACATTCACTTTAGCTAGCTGCAAGGTTTTATGAACATTGGTAGTGTGAATAATTCATTCAGTACACAGAGAGCTTTATTTAACACATTTATTTCTTTAACAGGTATATTTTACATTTGTAATTAACCTTCATTGCTTTAAAGGTTTATTACTTAAAAATGTAATTCCTTTGAAAAGTTTTCAAATAAAAAGCTCTAGCACACCTTATATATTTAGTTTGCAGTATGGAAGATGTATTTTTAAAGATTTTTGAAAAATATTGGACCAAATTTTCTGTTGGTTTAAATTGGCAGTTTCATTTTCTAAGGGTCTCCTAGCAACATGCTCTCAGTGCATAACAGTTATTGCAAAGGACATCTATGTATTTTTGATGGGAATTATAAAATCTCTGATTTTGAGAATGGTAACCTGGGATCTATTAATTATCAAAAATTTGTTTTGTCACTTCAGAGCTTAGTTCATGTGTAACCTAGGAAGGAACCAATTCATTGTCTGTTTTTTTTTTTAGAATGAAAATTTCATTCAATACCATAACTGTTAGAAAGGTGATGAACACTTTGGGAGGTAGCTATTTCTGAAATCCTTTTTCCTATAAAATGATGACTAAGAGATAAAGCTGGCAAAAAGTTGAGTAAAAAAAATCATGCAATTCTTATTTTTCTAAGTGCTTTGAGATGAATAAGAATGTCTGATGAATGAAATGTCTTCTTGTATCTGCAAAATGTGACTAAAATAAAGCACCACTTCTTTTTAGCTAAGTAACCTGAAACAAGTCACAGTTGTGGACGTGTCAGCAAACAAGTTCCATTCTATTCCAATTTGTGTACTCCGGATGTCTAATTTGCAGTGGTTGGATATTAGCAGCAACAACCTGAAAGATCTCCCAGAAGACATAGACAGGTAGTTTATGTTTTAATTCATTGACAGGCTTGTGAACTATAAAGCAAATCTGGAAAGTAACAAGCTTCCAAGGGACACCAGTAATGAAAAATCACATGAAAAAAAAATCACATTTGGAAATGCATCAGATAGTTTTGCATGTAAGCTCTACCATTATTATTGATGGCCAAGGTTGAAGAACAGAAACTACATTTTCTAGCTCATTGATGGCAGATTGCACAGTCAGTGTCTCTACTGTTCAGTTAACTAATTACATTGTCTGCTGCATTCATAATTTGTCATTATATCCAGGTATTGTTATTTGGGAAGTTCATGGGGCATACTCTGCCCCAGTTCCAGCAAAGGGGACTCACCATATGGAGTATCTCTCTGGAGGGTAGATGGGGTGGAGGGAAAGATGAACTAAAGCATTTTTAAGTTACTGAAAGAACCTGATAAACTTTGGCAGTAAAGCAGAAAAATATTGGTAAGATTAAAAAAAACACTGACAATCCTCCCCTCCTACTCTGAAGTATATATTCACGTGCACAGATACACTCACTGTCTCAATTTAGAGATCCACTAGAACTAGTTTTAAAAAAAATCGTGCTGATCCCTTTAATGGGACTTACTAGCCTGAGAAAGCACTTTTCTTATCCCTGGGCCTATTTATTCACTCTGGAGTCCTGTTGTACTTAGTTTACAAAACTTTACATAGCCATAAGTAAACCAAAACACATATTCACTGAAGTTTATTAAAAAAATACGGATAGTTTATTGATCTAGGAATAGAGATCCCTGACGCAGAAGAAACTTCACGTAAAACTCATTCAACTTTAACTTTCACAAGACCTTTTTTGCTGGGCAAAAAGACTTTTCTGGGACACTGTGTAATCACAGATTTCTCTGGCAGCAGGGCTGAAGTCTTAATTTGTATTAGTAATTCACATGCTCTAGCCACAACAGCATAAGCCTGCCATTTTTTTGCAGAGGATCTGAGCAGAGATTTGATTAACTTCAAAGAGCTTCTAAGAGGATATTTTTATTTTATGGAAGGATACCCACTCAGCTTAAGGGTCATTTTTTCCCTGTGACCTATATATATTTCTCTATCTCCAAAATATTCCTTTTCTACATTTCATCTTCTCCATTTCTTACTAAGTTGCCAGGCTCGATACTAAAGCATCATAATTAGACACCACAAAACAAGGTTTTCTTTGTTTGACTTTGGGTTTTGAATTTTGAAATTTCTTGGGCTCGTGCATTCTGAAGACTAGAAAATGTCAGGATATCCCCCCACACCGTGCCAGTAAACTGATATTTTTATTCAGACACATGATTTCAATGCCTGCAGAGTCAAAGAACCTCAATGAACTACCATGAAGTCTGTGATTAAAACAGATGAACTGGCAGTAAACTGAAGCCTTACTTAATACCTTTCCCTGAATTCAAACAAATCATATGGGCCTCATAAACAATAGCCTACAACAGTGTTTTAGGAATGGACCCTTGTGGTCAAATGAGACAAACTTGTTTCATCAGTTTGCTATGCTTTTTGTCTTCTATCTACTCTAAAGAATACATGCTCAGCCACAAATTACTATTGCATTAGGAAAAGCCAGGGGAAATAAAGCAAAAGCAGCCCAATGCCTTCCTCCACAAAATATTGTCATTAAATTAATTTCAGTGGGAAAACTTGCAAGAGCCATATGACCAGGAGCAGGTCTTTCTCTTGCTCCCCACAGTACTAATTACTAGTGAAAAACAATAGATGGGAATATACTGCCTAGCACAGACGTATCTAGTTCATAGAAACCAGCATACAGGCAAAGGTGTGAGCTGGTGACCCATATTTTTCATTAGTTCCAGGATACACATGGTGAGGCTTTATATCATATTCTGTCAACATCTTCTGTATGAAAGCACAGTAATTTTTGCAACCTTTTATCTTGGACATGCTTCTGAGTACTTGTCAGAGGCATGCTATTAATATCTATAATGTTGAACCATGACTGGAAATTTCCATTAAAGTTGATGACAATTTGTGAAAGTGTGGTATGAGTAATTTTTGAGAAGCCAAAGATGGTGCATGTAATTGTTCTTCTTTTACACAAGATTCAGTCTGTATTGCTATTTTGGATAGATGCTCCTCTCTGAAATAAATATTTTAAATTATCTTTACCTTTTACATTTTTACAGGTTAGATCAACTGCAGACGCTTCTCCTACAGAAAAACAAATTGACTTATCTTCCACGAGCTCTGGTCAATATGCCAAAGCTCAGTTTGCTAGTTGTTAGTGGCGATGACCTGGTTGAGATACCCACAGCCGTCTGTGAGTCAACCACAGGTTTAAAGTAAGTAAAAGTGAAAGGAGTATGTTCTTAAGGAGATAAGATAGATGCACCCAGGAGAAATACTTTCACAAGCATCAGTTTCTACCATACCTGCTGGTCAAATTCTGACCCAATTTATATCAGGTCCTTAAGGAGGCACTAGAGAGATTGGAAATTGCAGAGGAGCCACAGCTTTCTGATTTTCATCTGCCAGTTCCGCACATTGTTCATCTGTATGCCTAAACTGCTATTCCTGTGTAGACTTGGTCATAGTAGCTCTAACTCTGGAGTCACAAAGCCATGCCCCAGAGTGGGACCAGTACTCTGGCAGTTAGCTGTTGATAAGTTCAGTGCTGTCAAAAGTATGCCGCTGGGAGTGGGAGACATGGCTAGTTAAAAGGCTAAATAGTGTCACATCAGTTTAGTAGATCATATATTCTTTGTTGTGAAACAGCACCTTGTTGCTGCATGCAGGATAAAACTAAAAGGCCTTTTAATCTGAAATTACAATGATCTTGCATTTCTGAAGGTGATGTTCAGGTCTTTGATTATGAAACTGTCTGAGACTCTACTCTGGGTCTGGCTGGGATGGAGTTAACTTTCCCCACAGCTGTCCTTATAGTGCTGGGCATTGTATTTGTAACTAGAATGGTGTTGATAACACACCGACATTTTTGATTACTGTTGAGCAGTGCTCTCACAGCATCGAGGCTGTTTCTCCAATCCTCCCCCACAAAGGCCAGTAGGCTGAGGATGAACAAGAGGTTGGTGAAGTTCCCACTGACTAGAAAAGGGGAAACATAACCTCAATTTTTAAAAAGGGAAATAAGGAAGACCCAGGGAACTACAGGCCAGTCAGTCTCACCTCTGTGCCTGGGAAGATCATGGAACAGATCCTCCTAGAAGCTATGCTAAGGCACATGGAGGGCAGGGAGGTGATTCGAGACAGCCAGCATGGCTTCACCAAGGGCAAGTCCTGCCTGACTAAAGTGGGTGAGGAATTGGTTAGATGGTCACATCCAGAGGGTAGTGGTCAATGGCTCAATGTCCAGATGGAGATTGGTGATGAGTGGTGTCCCGCAGGGGTCCACATTGGGACTGGTACTGTTTAATATCTTCATCAGTGACATAGACAGTGGGATCAAGTGCACCCTCAGCAAGTTTGCAGATGCCACCAAGCTGAGTGGTGCGGTCAACATGCCTGAGGGACATGATGCCATCCAGAGGGACCTGGACAAGCTCCAGAAGTGGGCCCGTGTGAACCTCATGAGGTTCAACAAGGCCAAGTGTAATGTCCTGCACCTGGGTTGGGGCAACCTCCAGCATCAGTACAGGCTGGGAGATGAAGGGATTGAGAGCAGCCTTGCCGAGAAGGACTTGGGGATACTGGTGGATGAAAAGCTGGACATGAGCCAGCAATGTGCGCTTGCAGCCCAGAAGGCCAATCGTATCCTGGGCTGCATCCAAATCAGTGTGGCCAGCAGGTCGAGGGAGGTGATTCTGCCCCTCTACTCTGCTCTGCTGAGACCCCACCTGGAGTACTGCATCCAGGTCTGGAGCTCTCAGCACAGCAAAGACATGGACCTGTTGTAGCGGGTCCAGAGGAGGGCCATGGAAATGATCAGAGGGCTGGAACACCTCTCCTATGAGGAAAGGCTGAGAGAGTTGGGGTTGTTCAGCCTGGAGAAGAGAAGGCTTTGGGGAGACCTTATTGCAGCCTTTCAATACTTAAAGGGGGCTTATAAGAAAGATGGCGGCAAACATTTTGGCAGGGCCTGTTGCGACAGGACAAGGAGGAATGGCTTTAAACTAAAGGGGGGTAGTTTTAGACTAGATATAAGGAAAAAATTGTTTACGCTGAGGGTGGTAAAACACTGGAAGAGGTTGCCCAGAGAGGTGGTGGATGCCCCATCCCTGGAAACATTCGAGGTCGGGTTGGATGGGGCTCTGAGCAAGCTGATCGAGTTGAAGATGCCTCTGCTTATTGCAGGGTGGTTGGACGAGATGACCTTTAGAGGTCCCTTCCAACCCAAATTATTCTATGATTCTATGATTCTATGACATAGCTGGGACAGCTGACTCAAACTGACCAAAGGGATATTCCATACTGTATGACGTCATGCTCAGCAATGAAAGCTAAGAGAAAGAAGAAGAGAGGTGGGTCATTTGTTATTAAGGTGTTTGTCTTCCAAGGCAACAACTACACATACTGAGTCTGTGCTTCCAGGAAGTGGCTGGACATCGCTTGTCGATAAGCAGGGAATAAATGTTTTTACTTTGCTTTGCCTCTGTGTATGGCTTTTGCTTTTCTTCATTAAGCTGTATTTATCTCAACCTACAAGTTTTTCATCTTATATTCTCCCCCTGTCCTGCTGAGGAGGGGGAGTGAGAGAGCTGCTTGGTGGGCACCTGGCTAGCCAAGGTCAATGAACTACAGACTCACAGCAATTAATGGGATTTTAAAAAGCCATATGATTTGTTGGAACGTTTGTTGTTTTGAAACTAAAAATTTTATTGATTTTTTTTTCCTTGGTAAATCAAATGGTAATATCATCAGAGATTTTCAGAATGCTGTGCACTTAATTTGCAGATTATGTAAGTTGTTTATGTTACCATCTAGTTTTTCACCTGCAATGTGTAGCTTCAGGAAATTTGCAAATATGACATAATGCACATCCAGTCATGCATTGTAAAAGAGAAGTAACATAAAAACCAAAAAATTGAGATAGATATTATCAGATAAGTGATACTGGCAAAATTCCAGATTGCTAGGCAGTGTTGTTAGGATGGAGTTCATACTGCTCATTAACAGATGTGAAATTACAGTGTAGTCTGTCAGAAGTTCCATAATAAAGAAATATATGTTATTGCAAAGAATGATTTATGTAGATAGGCAAAAAGAAAGACATAAATCTGAACATTTTTATATGGAAAGTGGAGTATAGAGAAGGTGCCATTTGAAATCTTTATTTCTAATAATAGATGGATCCTAACAATGCCATAATGCAAAAACTGGGCAAATGTTCTGTACCTTTCCCCTTCTGGCTGTAGTAGTGACTTCTAAAATGTCGTTCATATTGGCCAGTGGTGTTCAGAAGCCTGTTGCATATATTCTTGTGTAAAACTCTCTCTCTAGATTCATAAGTCTCAAGGACAGCCCAGTTGAAACTATTGTATGTGAAGACACTGAAGAAATTATAGAAAGTGAACGTGAACGGGAGCAATTTGAGAAAGAGTTTATGAAAGCATACATTGAAGACCTAAAGGAAAGGGGTATGTGCTAACTTGCAGTAAACTTCCTACTATCTTGGATATAAATGCAGACATACATTTGGAACATTAATTTTTAAGAGTACAAGCAATATACCCTTAAACTGTAATTGTCTGTTATGGTATTAAATAAGACTAAAATTGGAAATGTCAGATGTGTTTTCTTAAAAGTTTGGGCGCTAACTACTTGATATTGAACAAATGTATACAAAATTAATGGTGTGTTTATACATGCATTAACCTTAATTCAATAATAATGTATGCAATGATTATCTTTATTCTCCAGATTTACTTACCTCTCTTGGGATTAACATAAGTGATTTTGAATTACTGCAGAAGTGCTTCTCCTGCTCCTCAAAAAGAAACAGTGTATATATGAAATGCTCTTTGCGTTGATAGAACGTTCTTTAACGTGTATCTGTATCAACGTGCTGATTGTTTAACCACTGTAAAACTATTGTAGTAAAATCACTGCTTTTGTCTTTATTGCACAGCACCTGGAAGTTTATATACTACTTTATTTTGCTATTCTGCCTTACAGTTAACCTTGTTAAGTAACTGTCAATCTCTTGAGTCTTGTTTAGTAAAACGTGTTAGGAAACAAAGGGCAAACTTCCTGTGAGCCAAAATACCCTATAGGTTCTGTTTAAATCTCTTTGAGGGTTTGTGTGTAGAAATGAATTTTTGTGGAATGAATCTTATGGTATATCTTCATTCCTTACATTTCATGTAAGTGGTCTGTATAGTGGTCCTACAAAAGCTGGTAAAAGAGAAATGTAAAGAAAGGCCACAGGATGTGGCTGCAGAATACTTTTCATGTTCTGATACTAGACTTTTGTTCCTTAATGTCCATAAGCTGCACACTCGAGTATTCAAGCTGTTTACTTCTAAAGTGAAGTCTGCTATAAAAGTTCCAGATTCTGATAATGGTAGCAACAGTGGTTAAAAGGGAGAGAAGTGATGGAGGAAAAACTGACATCATAGTTTTGCTTTAGAGATATTCAGGAAATATGTAGTGATGTAGCATTTACATACTTGTGAAAAGTGGAGTCTAAGATAATGGCTGCCAGACTGCCTGAAACCTGCATTTGGCCCTGTCAAACATAGGCCAGCTTTATACTCTTTTGGGGCAAAGCAGCTCAGGGTTACACTTTTCTGCCTTCCTAGACAAAACTTATCTCCATGCTTTTTATGATGAGGTTGAATAATGAATCACTCTTGGATTACCTGCTTCTGAACTCTTGTGCTATAGATTATGCCCATACCTGCTTTTGAAAAACAGACTGGAGAAGGAATAGCTTCTGTATAATACAAGCCAGCAGAATTTCTTAAAGATAGCACAGAGATCACTTGTAGAGTACCTTTGATGTGAAACCAAACCTAACTATTTCTAGCTAAGGGCTCCATTTATTTGTGCTGGATGACATAGCTGAAGTCTGAGATGTATTTCTTTTTTCTCTTTTCACAGATTCTACTCCTTCCTACACTACGAAAGTATTACTCAGTCTTCAGCTCTGAAGATCAAAAATCTCTAAATCACTAGTGAATATCAGATTACCTCTATTTTTATCCACCTGAATAGAAACCATAGGTGGCCAGAAGCATTTCAAAATCATAATTCATTTTTTTATTTGCTACTGTAGTTTCTCCCAGTAACTACAGATAAAACAGAGCAGTAGAGCCTTCATAAGATGCTGTTTAAACTTTAAATCAACATATTTATTTTGAAGTCCACAGCAACAGCCACTAATTTACGTATAGACTTGCTGAAAGTAAATATTCACTGCAATAAAGTATACGCAGGCATAGATGCCCTCAGGATGAAGACATTATACATTGTAGTTGAAACAGTGGAACTTAAATCATCATCTTAAAGAGAGATTTGATTTTATAAGAGGGGAAGAATTAATTTAGAAAATGTATGTGATCTGTTGTATTCTTAAGACCAAATAACACATTTAGTTCTTTACAATATGTAAAGTGCAAATACATACATAGTTGCATTTACTTTCTGTTCTTCAAGGAAATTGTCCTCCTTGGGATTTTCAGTTTAGGCAAGTTTCAACAACTTTATATACAGAAACTGTAGCAATTCTGCTGCTTTTTTCAAGATCGCAAATTCAAGTACCAATGTGACTAAAACTTCTGTGTTAAGCAGTGTTATAACAGTGTATTAAATAAGACTTTAAGGACTAAGCAGTGTGAACAAATACTGTCAGCAAAATGATGAAAGCGGTCTTCTACTAATGGTTTCAGATTACAGGATTTTGTGGACATTTATTGGAATTTTCCAGGCTGTATAAGAATGAATTTGCTGGATAAAAAGTTATGTTGCTTGCTATTTAATAATGTGTTTATGTATAGTTATGTAAGTGTATATACTGTAGAGTTTCAGAAATCTAGTTTTGCATATATTTTTTGTTTAATAAATCAATACTTTTTAATCTAAAAAGACTTGAGACTTTGAGAATTTAGACTCCAGTTAGACTCAAATTAGAGAATTTAAATAGTCCTAAACTTATGACTGCAGTTAGGGGAAATGATATTTGCATCTTGCTTTTTTATTCTAGATGAGCAATGTCCAGTTTTGTGCAGTAGAGTGCCACTTAAGTCAGTCATATTTAAAAAGCAAAGCAACAAAGGATGCGCTCCTCAAGGCTTCCATATAAAAAATAATGCTTTTGATGTTTTCTTTCCTTTTTAACTTTTTAACATTCATTCTTTTGAAAGAAGAGAATTTGTAAATACTAGGTGTGTTATTTATTCCAGTCACAAACTCCTGCAGTTTTATTACTATCCAAAATGAAACCCTCTCGAGTTAGTCTCTAGGTGTTAATGCTGATTTTAAGCGAGACCTGGAACAAAGAAAGTCTCAAAAAACTCCAAGAAAAATTGGCATTGATCTGAAACAGCATAATGGAAGATCGGATTTTTTTTTTTTTATTATGAAAATATTGAAATATGATAAAACAGTGGCAATCAAAGTGGTCTTATAGAAATCAGGCTATCTGAAACTACCCTACCAAAATTTCTTTTAGTGAAATTATAAATTTGGTTGATTAGGTATTGATAGTGATGTAATAAACTTCTGTAAGACATCTGATTTGGCATTTTTTGAAATTCTATTTCTAGAGTTCTATTGTAGTCTAATATGATCACTGAAAATCATAGGAACGGAAATCACAACTGCTGTGTTTATAGAATGGGGATCTCCGTTATGGGAGTTGTAACTTTAAGAAAAACTAGGGGTGCAAATGTAGTTAACTAAACAAAAGTTCCCAGTGCAAATTCTAGTGTCAGAATTGTTGGATATATAAACAGAAGGCACTTGGAAGAGAAGTTGTATTAGTACTTATTTAGCATTGCTGTTAATGTTCCTTGAAAGGTTTCTGCTGTTCATAGATAAGAGTGATGCAGATAAACAGGGGAACATTCAGAAGAAACCCAATAGCATAAATAGAAAACATGCATGTTTAAGTTCATTGAACAGTGAACAAGTCCATTTGCTTGTCAATGTTTATCAATGAAAAATCACAGTCTAGAAACAGGATTTTTACTGCAGCACAGAAATATAAGGCTGAAGACTAAAACTTGAATTCACAGATTTGAACTAGAAAAAAAAGGCTTGTTTTTCAGTAAGAGTAACCATGGGACAACTCACAAAACACTGATAAATTCTCAGTCACTAACAATGTTTAAGTCCAGGTCAACATTTTCCTTAAAAAATTGTTGTAACAATTAAGCCATGGAAAATGCAAGGTCAATGGTGTACAGGGGATCAAACTAGTGTTCCCCAACTTGACTTTGAACCTCTGTGAATCTAATTTTCATAGAATCACAGAGTGGTTTCAGCTGGAAGGGACCTTCAAAGATCATCTAGCCCAACCCCTCTGTCACAGGTAGGGACATCTTTCACTAGATCAGGTTTTTCAAAGCCCTGTCCAACCTGACCTTGAACACTTCCAGGGTGTGGATGGGGCATCCACAACTTCTCGGGGCAACCTGTTCCAGTGTCTCACCACACTCATTGTAAAGAATTTCTTCCTTGGATCCAAGGAAGAAATGGATCCAATTAGATTTAGATCCAATCTAAATCTACCTTATTTCAGTTTAAAATTGTTACCCCTTGTCCTGTCACTACATGCCCTGGTAAAAAATCTTTCTCCGTCTTTCTTATAAGCCCCCTTTAAGTATTGAATATATATGCAATAAGGTCTGCCTGGAGTCTTCTCTTCTCCAGGTTGAACAACCCCAACTCTCTCAGCCTTTCTTCATAGGAGAGGTGTTCCAGCCCTCTGATCATTTCCATGGCCCTCCTCTGGACCCGCTCCAACAGGTCCATGTCTTTGCTGTGCTGAGGGCTCCAGAACTGGATGCAGTACTCCAGGTGGGGTCTCACCAGAGCAGAGTAGAGGGGAGGATCACTTTCCTCGACCTGCTGGCCACACTGCTTTTGATGCAGGATACGATTGGCTTCTGGGCTGCAAGTCCACATTGCCGGCTCATGTCCACTTTTTATTCCACCAGTATTCCCAAGTACTTCTCTGAAGGGCTGAGAGCTTCTATTCCCACCTCTTGTAGAACATTACTTCCTAAAATCTTATCTACAGAAAGAAAGGATTATTTCTGTCACAGAATTTGTCAAATACCTCTGTTTAAGGGGAAGATGATGTACCTCTACAACTGTCTCCATTACACCTAAGATATCCAGTGGGTAATGTCAGCTATAACTGAAAGTCCTAATTTCAGCATAACTGCATTTGAGTTCTACTTCTATGTCCTGTACAACAAAATACTGTAAGAACATACTTATCACATTCTGTTAAATACAATTTTATTAGTGTCATCCATTACAGTAAAAAATCTGTGTGTCAAAAGACAGCTCATTTTGAATTTGGTCTAATTTTATTGTTCAACCCAACTTGGTTTACTAGTAATTTTACTTTAAAATATTAGTTTTCACTAAAAAACAACACTTCCAGAGAAGATAATTCTGTTATTGGCATGTTGCATACTTTCCTTTTCAATTTTTGAAAGTGAATAATTTTATGAATGAAAAGAATTATGTGTACTAATGGCAATTTATGTTATGTTCAAGCTTCTGATGTCAGATACTTAGATACCTAAAGGAAAGCTATGTGTTTCTTCTTCTGAGCTGCAAAATCAACATGCATGTGTTATGTACAGCATTTTTATTGGCTGTGACTAGCTGCCAAATACTACACTTTCTAAAACTCAACACTTTGTTTTCTGCTTCGCAAGTAGCCGCTATTCAAAAACAGCAAGACTGGGAGCAATTGAAATATGTTTTATAGGATACTCACTGGCGCAATGTGCAAAATTAAATCAGATAATTACTTTTCATTATGTTCCTTTTCCTTGTTCTGCATTGTTTTGGCCTTGTTTTTAAGGATAGCAAAGTTTAAGCTAGGAAGATAAACTTATAATGAAAACAAATAACCTGAAATTTAACTAATGAGTACCTAGGAATAACATAGTCTTGCATCACATATTGGTTTAAAATTTACAGTTAACACTGGACAATATATTCT
>NW_008825114.1:15514412-15524516 GCF_000699105.1 Pygoscelis adeliae
CCCCGAACATTTACACACCATCAGAACTGTTTTACTTTTTTTTATTTTCTGCAAAGGAAGCACCGAGCAACATGATAAACAGGGAATGCTCTTTTCTTGATGATGTGACTTGATTTCAGTAGCCTATAGGTCCTGGTCTGTGGAGGATTTACGTACAGATTAGCTCCTGCTTCACAGAGGATGGGAGGAGATTGGAAAGTAGGGTTTTTCTTCTGATTTTTGGGGCCTCATTTGAACTAGTCTTAATAAATAGAAGAACTGTAACTCAGCATAACTCTGGTTAGGTACTTCTTGGGTAACCCTTCTATATGTTGGGCAATTCAGGAAAAGTCTCCTCTCTTTTCAATAGCTGAATCTGGTACTTGGGCAGATTCCAGCTGTGACTGTTCTATGCTACAGCTCGCTCTCTTCTTCACTTCACTGGTCCATTAACAGCTATGGGTGTTGCTTAGTGTAAATAGGGGATCTGCATGGTGTTTTCGTTTTGTGCCGACTGGCATTAATATGAAAGGATCATTACTATCTCTTACCTCTCCCTGGAACTTTCTGTTCTCTTGTTGCCAAATGCAACATAACTACTTGAAGTTCAGCAAAATTTTAGTAAAGATACATTTTATATCTAAAAAGCAATTACATCTTAAACATATTGCCTCAGCTATGTTCAGAGCTTCTATTTTCCACTAATGCTTCCAACCTCTTCCTAAAATCAACAGTGACGTTTATAAAGTAATTAAATTAGCTGTCAAAACAGCTTACAGAATAGATCTGTAAAGAAGGATATCAGCTTAGAGAATTAAAAATCAGTTTTAGGCTATACAAGAGCAATGTTTGAATCCAGATTTACATATACAACATTACATTTTCTTTTTCATTTGTTACACAGGTCCAGACAAGTTGAGGCTAAGTCAGCCTTTGGCCCTGTGTATTATATAATGACATAAAATAATATGTTTAGAAAAAACAATGTGTTACACTGTAGGGCCCTAAGCTGATAAATACATGTTGTGCTCCTCTGAGCTACTGAAGCTGCGGTCTGTGCCTGGGATGGGTCAGATTTTTTGTGTGTACACTAGTTGCAGTTTTTGCACAGAGGAACACCACAACATATTTCTTTCAGACTTCCTGCAGGTTTATGAGTGGCATGAAAGGTTATTCAATGTTTCATTCTTATTCTGTGTTTGCTGATTTAAAAACTGTAATGATATGTCACCTGTGGTATCTGTATAACTTTCTGTCAAGATAAATATTTGAAAATAAGTTGATCCCAAGTTTGTTGAGGTGCTGCCCTGGCCCCAGGGAGGTAGAGCAGTTCAGCTCTCTGCTCTGCGTGCATTCAGAGAAGGCAAGTTCTGTGGCTAGACATTGGCAACTGCAGGAACCACAAGCGGCAGCATTTGGTACAATGAGGTAGCAAAAGGAGAATGAGCTTTTCATTTTTTAAAAATGTAAATCTGGTTTTGTTTTTGCATTTAAAAAGGTCCGTATCACCAGGGTTCCTTTCCCTATAGCTATGGGAGCTGTACATCAAAGCACATGTTGGCATTTTAAGGTAGCACATGATTTCAGGAATGAGGGTTTAAAGAAAGCAATAGTATTTTAGTTGCAGTAAAGTGACCATTGACAATACTGTGATATGACTGAAAATGATTAGGATATCTATCTGCTTTTATGCTATAAATAAGCTTTGCATATGTTGGAAGGTCTTGCTATAGGAAAGCTTCTGCTCAGAAGATGTCCTGTAGTTCCTTTTCCTCTTACTTTGGACTAGTGTAAGGTTATGTGGTATTAAACCAAACTACCTGGAGCTTTCAGGCTCAGGGTAAATGGGGAAAGACTTCAGGACTCCGTTTCACCTGTCTTTTCCTTTCCTACTCTTTCTTTTTCTTTCACTCTCTTATTTATCTAACAACTAAAAAATCGGAAGTTCATATTAGAAATCTCTCCTACAAATTAAAAAAGAAATCAGCATTTAACTTTCAAGGGCTTGTTGGCTAGTTAGTACTGGCAATCAACTGCTAAACTGGGTTGTCCCTGAATCAGTCGCAGTAATTAGCATTTGGCATGTGCTATGTGTATAACAGGTGTTGGCATGCTGGTTACACATTCTTAACAGAAAAATACTATATCCTGGCTGATTCATTTATATCCCTTTTCTCTCCTGCCTGTCTGTCATTTAAAGCTCTAGGTATGATACTGAATTAACACTCTGATATTTGCTACTTAACCATTCTTTGGTTTGTTAAAAACAAGTTGCATGTTTCATCCCAGGGCAGATCACAAACTAGCAGGAAGGCTTCTGCTCCACCTGAAGCCTTGCAGCTCTGGGTCAGGTTTGCTGCCCTCAAAGCTGAGGAGGAGATGGGTGTGCTTTCAAGCGAAGTAACCAGGAGAACTAACTGAACCATGCAGGATAACCTGGAGGATGTGGCGAGTGATAGTGGTGGGCAGATCTCTGCTGTGGGGGATTGAAACACTCACCTTCCAACCTGACCTGCTGTCCAAAGAATTTTGCTGCTTCCTGGGGGCGTGGATCCAGGATGTTGTGGAGATACTGCTAACGCTTGTCCCACCCTCTATTACGCCCTACTCTTCTCCCATGTGGGCATGAGTGATACTGGCAGGGACAACCTCAAGAGTGTCAAAAGTAACTACAGAGTTCTGGGGGTGATAATCAGGGTTATTGGACCCAGGTGGTGTTCCTCTCAATCCTGCTGGTGAGGGGAAAGGGTTGACTACATGTTAACAATTCATTGTAGAGCTGGTGTCGCCAGCTGGGTTTGGTTTCTATGACCATGGGACCCTGTTTGAGGATCAACATCTGCTTGGGAGAGATGGGATCCACCTCACAAAGTGGGGCAAAGGTATTTTTGCCAGCAGGATGGTTGCCTGGTAAGAAGAGCTTTAAACTGGGAATGATGGGAGAGGGAGAGAGTTATCAGCAGCCCTATGAAGGAGTGATGGACAGCGTTGACATACAAAGGACTGGAGCGATGTGAGTGAAAGGGAACAAAATCCACAAGACAGGGCTCAAGCATTTGCATATAAGCAAGGAAGTCCCTACAAGACACCATTGTGGGGAAACCTCCCAGTCTGTTTGTGGGAAATCAGCATGCCTCTTTGAAGTGCATGCACACTAATGCACACAGCATGGGGAATAAACATGAGGAATTAGAGATCTGTGTGCAGCTGCAGAGCTGTGATCTTGGGATCATGGGAACGTGGTGGGATGGCTTGTGTGACTAGAGTGCTGCAATGGAAGGATTCAGGCTCTTTAGGAAGGACAGCCTGGAAAAATGAGGAGGTAGAGCTGCCCCTTATGTGAGAGAATAGCTGGAATGCATGAAGATGTCCCTGGGGATGGATGGGGAGCCAACAGAGTTTATGGGTAAGGATTAACAACTAGACCAGTATGGGTGACACTGTAGTACGTATCTGCTATAGGCCACCTGATCAGGAAGAACAAGTGGATGAGGCCTTCTACAAACAGCTAGAAACAGCTTCAGGTTAGCAGGCTCTAGTTCTTGTGGAGGACTTCAGCCACCCCAATTTCTGCTGGATGGCAAGACCTCATGGCATAAAAAATCCAGGAGTTTCCTGGAGAAAATCAATGAAAATTTCCTGATGGAAATGATAGAGGAGCCAGCTAGGAGGGGTGTTCTCTTAGACCTCATACTCACAAACAAGCAGGGGCTTGCTGGGACTGTGAAGGTCAAAGGCAGCCTTGGCTGCAGTGACTATGAGATGGTGGAGTTTGGGATCCTGAGGGGGGAGGGAGCAGAGTAAAAGGCAAGATCCCAAGTCTGGATTTCAGGACAGCAGACTTTGGCTTCTTCAGGAATGTGCTTGAAAGTGTCCCATGGGATAAGGCCTTGGAAGAAATAAGGGGCCAAGAAAGCTGGTTGATCTCCAAGGATCACCTCCTCTAAGCTCAAGAGCAGTTCATGCCAATGAGCAAGAAGTCTAGTAAAAATGCCAGGAGGCCTGTGTGGATGAACAATGGTCTCCTGGCAAAACTCAAAGAGAGAAAAGAAGTATACAGAAGGTGGAAACAGGGGTAGGTAACCTGGGAGGAATAACAAGACACTGTCCAAAAATGCAGAAGAAAGCATGGCTAGGAAAGCCAAAGCCCACTTGGAGTTTAAACTGGCGGGGAATGTCAAGGGTAACAGGAAAGGCTTCTATTAATATGTAAGCAGCAAAGGAAAGCCTAAGGAATATGTGGGCCCACTGCTGAATGGGACGGGGACCTTTACACAGGACATGGAAAAAGCTGATGTACTCAATGCCTTCTTTGCCTCAGTCTTTATTAGCAAGACTGGCATTCAGTTATCCAAGGTCCCAGAGATCAGGGGGAAAGGCTGGAGGAAGGAAGATGCACCCTTGGTGGATGAGGATCAGGTCAGGGAATACTTCAGCAAACTGGACATACCTAAGTACATGGGCAGTGATGGGTTGCACCCATGAGTGCTGAGGGAGCTGGCTGATGTCATTGCAAGGCCACTCTCAAGAATCTTTTATCAATCATGGTGACTGGGAGAAGTGGCTGAAGAATGGTGGAAAGCAAATGTCACTTTAATCTTCAAGAAGGGCAAGAAGGAGCACCCAGGGAACTACAGGTCAGTCAACCTCACCTCGATCCCTGGAAAGGTGATGGAGCAGCTCATCCTGAAAACCATTTCTAGGCACATTAAGGACAAGAAAATCATCAGGAGCCATCAGCATGGCTTCATCAAGAGGAAGTCACTCTTGGCCAACTTGATAAACTTCTACATTGAAATGACTGGCATGGTAGATGATGGGAGAGGAGTGGATGTTGTCTACCTGAACTTCAGTAAGGTCTTTGACATTGTGTCCCATAAGAGCCTCATAGACAAGCTGTTGACATATGGGCTGGATGAACAGACAGTGAGGTGGACTGAAAGTTGTCTGAATGGCCAGGCCCAGAGGGTGGTGATGAGCGGTGCAAAGTCTAATTGGAGGCCAGTAGCAAGCGGTGTACCCCAGGGGTCAATACTGGGTCTGATTCTGTTTAACATCCTCATCAGTGATCTGGATGATGGGGCAGAGTGTACCCTTGGCAAGTTTGCTGATGACACAAAACTGAGGAGTGGCTGATACACCAGGGGATTGTGCTGGCATCCAAAGGGACCTCAATGAGCTGGAGAAATGGGCTGAAGAAATGGGCTGACAGGAACCTCATGAAGTTCAGCGAGGAGAAGGGTAAAGTTCTGCATATGGGGAGGAACAACCCCAGGCACCAGTATAGGCTGGGGGCTGCCAAGCTGGGAAAACAGCTTTGCAGAAACTGCCCTGGGGGGACTCGTAGACAGCAAGTTGCAACATGAGTCAGCCATGTGCCCTTGCCACAAGAAGGCAAGGGCTAATGGTATCCTGGGCTGCATTAAGAAGAGTCTTGCCAGCAGGTCAAGGGAGGTGATCCTTCCCCTCTCCTCAGCACTGGTGAGGTCACACTTGGAGTACTGTGTCCAAGTCTGGGCTTCCCATTACAAGAGAGGTATGGACATGCTGGAAAGAGTCCAATGAAGGGCCACTAAATTGATTAAAGGACTGGAGCATCTCTCCTGTGAGGAAAGGCTGAGAGAGCTGGGACTGTTCAACCTGGAAAAGAGAAGGCTCAGGGAGATCTTATCAATGTCTATAAATACCTGAAGGGAGTGTGCAAAGAAGATGGAGCCAGGCTCTTTTTAGTGGTGCCTGGTGACAGGACAAAAGGCAGTGGGCACAAACTGAAACACAGGAGGTTATTTCTGAACATCAGGAAACACTTTTTTACTATGAGGGTTACTGAGCGCTGGCACAGGTTGCCCAGGGAGGTGGTAGAGTCTCCATCCTTTGGAGATATTCAAAAGCTTTCTGGACATAGTCCAGGGCCATCTACTCTAGATAACCCTGCTTGAGCATGGGTGTTGGACCAGGTGATGCCTAGAGGTCCCTTCCATCTTCAACCATTCTGTGACCCAAGGACAGGACAGGTGTCGGAAGGCTGCTTTGCTTCATTTGGCTAATTCCAAATGGAATTTGGCTGTAATGTTTCAGCACTACTGAAAGTTTGTTTGTATGGCCTGGGTGCAGGTTCCGTATGGCAGATTTAATGGAAGAGTGTTATCTGCTGTGTTGTCAACTCTCACACCCTGAGTATAAATCCTGACTGAATATTTCTATAATGCAGTAATGTTCAGGAGAACTAGACTGAAATAATATCTTAAGTCATGAGTGAATACTGGCTGACATTCATCATCATTTGTGGATATTACAAGCCACTTCAATAAACAGAGCAATTTGCCCTGTGCTAGAACTTCTTCCCTCTATATCTGCTGAAACCAGTATCGCTGTACTGTACACCAGATCTTTGGATTAATACGTGTGAGTATCGTAAGGAAATTCACTAGAAGTTTGCAATGACACTGTCATTTTGCACCCTTGTGGGAATGTTTCAGGCCTCTGTTGTGTAACCCTTGGTGCTGCATGGTGAGAAGGCCTGTATAGCCCTGGATTTCCTGTTAAAGCATGACCTCTGGATTACATCTTATTTGCTATTAGCCTAGATTGGTGGAAACTGCACAGTAAATGGCCAAATGTCTTGTATTTTACAGTAGTCCCTTCTTCCTCATTAGTGCTACAGGGCTTTCTGGTAAACGTAGTGAACAAGTGTCTAAGTGGACAATTGGTTTGGTGTGCTTGGATGCTACAGCTTTCGTTAGAGCTTGTTGCTTTTGGTGTTAAAAAAAAGAAGAAAAAAAAGCAGACTCTTGTCTGTGTTTAAAATCCAGTCTGAAATATAAGGAGCACTGACAGGCTCAGGTCAGTAAGTAAAGCTATTTTAAATATAAAAGAGTAAGTGAAAGGGAGAACAATTTCAGAGGAAATCTCTGAAGGCACTAATAAGATATCCTGGTCAGAGTTTGACAGTCATTTATTTTCGTGATGGTGTCAGCATAATTAGTTCTTCATATTACTTTCTGTCCCCCCAGGGAACTGATGTGGGTTAAGTTTTTTGTGGGTTATTTTCAATTCAGATCAGATCCTCAGTCTGTTTGACTGTATCTACTATCACAAAGGGGCTTAGGAAAGCATTTCCTCTGAAAAGAAACTCCAGCATTAACTCTGAAATAAATGTTCACCAAACTACAGCCTTGCCGCATTAGCAACCACATTGTGAAGGAGTTGTAGGTTATCTAGTTAGACCTGGCTCCTGACATTGTGTGATCTATTTAAAATCAATGTAGCAGATACACATGGGAAGTGCCACTGTGAATTATCAGAATAACAATTGTAATTGGCACCTCTGTAATATGGGAATAGGAATGAACTCTGGAAAACAAAATGTCAGCCACATCTGTGGTACTTAAGTATTACATTTTACATGCAATCTTCTGGGAATTGTACTCCATCCCTCATGCTCTGTGCAGTTCCCTGTTTCAAGGGCTGTCATATCTGGTTGATTGTTTCACTTCCTTTCCTCAAAAGCTCACAATGAATTCTTTATGACCTATTTAAAACCCATATAGACATAAAAATATGAGAAACAAAGAAAACCCAAGACAGACTAACCACTGCCTGAGCAAAGATAGCTCTGAACAGAATTCACTGATCATTCCTATACTTGTTTTGGAGGCAGATAAACATTTCTGGAGCAATTTTCCATTGGAACTTTTAATTTAATTAGAATTGATTTTATGAATTATATGGGAGGAAAACTGGTGAATATTCTTGTGTCCTCAACATTTTTTTTATAAGCTCAAAGCTTTAATTTTGCGTACAGCATCAAGGGTCAGCTGTTTGGAAAGAAACACTGATATGTATGCACTTTCAAATCATGGTTCAATGTGTTCTACAATCCAAAGTGCAACGGTTACTTTTTTTAAGATCTTCCAGTTTTATGGCATTTTCTCCTGTTCTATTTTCTAAATCTCTAGGAGTCAATATGAGGTATTTGCAGGACAAATGGTGTGATTGGAGTGAAGCTTGGGGCTTTGGGAGAGGGAAAGTCCAAAAAGGTTACAAAACTGAGGTGTTTCTCTTGGTGTTTCTGAATGAAATGAGTAACCTTCTATTGTCTGGGAGGCATGACTATACACTTCAGTGTTTTGGAAAGGTTTTAATTTATATTGATACATTACATGGGTCTGAGGCTTCAAAATTTTCATTTGTTTTGTGCGCAGCTGTTTTTTTAAGTGGCTGTAAATGTTAGAGAAATAATTGCTGCATGATACATCAGAGAGGAGTTTTGGAAAGTGTGAGAAATTTACATCTTTACCCAGGACTAACTTTTCATTTCAAAATGTATTGCAACTTCTAGCAACTGTAGTTGGAACCGTTTCCTTTTTCAGTCTCTTTGGATATAGTTTCCTCAGGCAAATGGGAAAAATGGTCCACTTTTTATTCTGATACAAGAGTGGAAGTTTTTGCTAGGATCTGTTCCTTGAAAAATGCTGGAAGGCTGTTGAATCTATGACCTGCTGTTCTTATTAATGTTGCAGTACATAAACAGGTGTGTTCTTCCAAGTCCAAAGGGTCTCAGCCCGTACTGGAACACCTCAAAAAGCTTTTTAATTTAAAAGACACACTGGAATTCGGGTGTGAGTTATACACTTCTTTCATCCCTATAATTGCTCTGGCTAAGTTGTCAAATTTCTATTTAGAAATGGATTATTTTTCTAGCTCTCTGGCTTCATGTCTTATGCAGGTCTTTCCAAATATGAACACAATTT
This sequence comes from Pygoscelis adeliae, assembly GCF_000699105.1. NCBI lineage: Eukaryota > Metazoa > Chordata > Aves > Sphenisciformes > Spheniscidae > Pygoscelis > Pygoscelis adeliae. The sequence continues at coordinate 15,523,145 of NW_008825114.1, forward strand.
TTATATTTCTAACGTACTAGCAGAGGTAGTTTTTATGAAAACTGAACCCAACAATAACAGAACCAAAACAACAGCTTAATGAAGGCTACATGAGCTGCTGTATTTTGAAGCTGTGTTGGCTATTTCAGTCAAGCTTAGTCCTTATCAAACACCTTTATCATATATGTTTTTTCCTTGGTTTACCTTTTTGACATGCCTCACCCTGCATTGCACCCTTACTATCTTATTCCCTGTGTGTTATGTAGCTTTAAAATACACCTGAATTTAAGAAAAAGAATCTTTTTTTTTTTTTTTGAGTTGTTTAATGTTTTTCATCTCTAACCTGCAACATTAACTACATTTCAAAAACAAAACCTGAGATAAAACTATTTGTTAAACAGCTCCCTGGACAGGTGTTTCGTGTTCATTCTGACCAAAAGGAATATCTTGGAAGCCTGTGTCCAGATGCAGCAACAACTATGGCAAAAAGTAATGTACAACCAGCTAATTAGAATTTGGTTTTATCTGGCTATTTCTGTAGGTAAAATTTCAGCATCTGTTGGCAAATAACAAGGACTGCCTAGCTAACAGAAGCACTGCAGTGCAGGGACAGTAGAGGCTGTAGGACCTGTGTGGTTTTGAGAAGGATGCTGGACAAGGTACCACATTTCACAGTCACATAGGTTATCTCTTTCTTGCAAAAAAGACTGTTGCCATCTGCTCTAGGCATGGTAGCTTAAACTCTACATGCAGAACAAAAGGCTTTTATTAACTTACCTTTTATCAGTGGCCTATAAAAAAAACATGCCTCCAAACTTGCATGAGCTTCGCTTTCTGAGGTTTCAGACAGATTTTTAGCCAAGAACACTTAGCTGCTCCTTCTTGTTTGTGTCACTTCAAGGCACAAATTAGCCAGCTATCTTTCAACAAATCTTTATATTAAGAAGTAGTACAGTCTGGGCAGCAGGAAGGCAATTTATCCTCAATCTCTGTGGTCCCATCTTTATGGGAAAGAGAATGCCATTTTAGTTTTACAGCAGGCTGTACTTGTACATAGAAAGTGTGGCAGCTATGCCTGTCAGTAGAAATTTCCATGGCTTAGTATGGTTCTTCTGTCTTTTGTAATGTGAATAGGACATTTACTACTGTAGCCGTGTCAGGCACACGGAAGCAGAGTGAAGAGTGCTAAGAGCGAGTGCAGGACTGTTCCAGCTCAGCCAGATGCAGACTGCTCCTGGTTTGTAGGATACACGGCGGGAGTGTAGAGGCTGACTGTAAGGGCAGGTAGTAAGAGAAGTGGTGTATCTGGATGACTTCTATGTTGACAAAACTAGCTGCTCTCCTGTCTTCTGCCTGACAGTGGAGCACTGAGGAAATGACAGCTAAATGTAGG
>NW_008825114.1:15524552-15526795 GCF_000699105.1 Pygoscelis adeliae
GTTCAGAGATTCCTAAATGTGACACATTTAGGCACTAGAAGTGGCATGAACAAAGAAGAGGCTCGAGGAGCCAGAGCTGACAGCTATTGCCATGTGTAGGAGCCAGGTAGCAGCCTCCAGCCCCTTTTCCCCACTCCTACTCTATACCTCGCTCTGTCTCCTTCCCTACCATGGGAGGCTGGCTACCTGTCCCTAGTCACCTCCCCACATTCACAAAGCAGAGCTCCAGCCCACCCAGTAATCCTAAAATCTCTTATTTTATCCTACTTGTTGTGGCTCTGCAACATGCACTGGTAGTAGCACAAGCTGGGGAGAGCAGGTTGCCAACACCTCAGTTCGTTGGCGTTTCATGTCCTTTCCTCACCTGGCTGGAAAAAAGATGTATGCCCAGGACTGGCATGCAGCTGCTGAAAGTGGTTTGTGCAGCACAAATGCTAGGTGTATCACCATCTGCCTTATCCCTGGGATTTGTGTTACGGCCTAGAGGTATACAAATACGTGTTGCATACTTTTATTATTCCTTATTTCACAACTACTTGAGAGAGGCTTTGATCAAATTATTAGGAATCATGTTTAATAAGTACACTGTAGAACATAGAGATTTTCCTCCCCAGTATTACTGCTACTGAAGATTACTGTAATATCTAGCAATTTAATTTAAAACCTTGTTATACTCTAGATGTAGAAAGGCTTATTGGAAGGGAAGTTATCCCTCATTGGGGTGATTACTCTGATTCCATATAATTCATACTTCAGAAATCAGTGGCACCTTGCCAATGGAGAAGGGTTCCCAAGATCTACTTTGACTTCTGAAGTTATAGTAGAAATTTTCAGGAAATTACATACACTCATATACATTAATTTCTTTTGCATTAACAAGCCTTAGGCTAGACACTTGTCTGCATTTTAATGTCTGTCCAGATTAGTTTAGTTAAAGAAAATAGCATGAATTTTATGTTCACATAAATTTTTTTTTAATCAAGTGTTTGTAGTAGAACTGTTGAAGGAAGAAGACTACAGTAGCGAGTAAACTGTAGCAATGAAATTGATTGAAAGGGATTATTTAGCAACATAAATAAGTTTAAGGTATCTAGATGAAACATCCATTGCTGTGGAACGGATTGTCAAATGCACTGTGTGGGTGCATAAGTAAGGCTTTTCTTTTCCCCCAGAATTTTTATATAAAATGGCAAAATTAAAAAGTAAGTGTAAATTCATAGTATTGTGGTTACATTCCATACAACTGATCAGATGATTTTGAACAGTTCTGGAGCTGGACAAATATTTCACTTTCCCTCTAGCTTGTGCATTTGCTACTACTGTCTCCTCCAGGTCTATGGGGAAATGTCTTTAGATTCTTAAGATATAAGTATCCTGCAGACTTTAGATTCTTCCTGGGTTCATAGTGACTGCAACTCCTAACGTAAGTATCCTGTGACTGATTTCTAGCTAAACTATCTCATGGACCCCATTGCCCCACAAATGGGTGTCCTCTGTGTTTTCTTGCTTCCGTGGAGTGTCTCACACTGTTAAAGCCACCTTTTGTTAGAATTCTGGAAGTACCAGTCTTAGTAACTTTTCTTCCATGAGGTTTTTGAAGCTTGCTGATTTAACTTCAGAGCTGAGACTTGCTTTTAAAAATGCGAGCAACCCTTTGCTCTCCCTTCCCCTGCCCCAGTTATGTGGAAATTTTTGCAGTAATTATAGCATGATAACAAAAAGGCAGGGGAGTAACAGTGTGCTAATTGATATAGCTTTAATGTAATATAGGACGTAGCCTGACTTATGGCATGGGTGTATAAATTTCACAAGGTTATCATATTGCTTTTCTTGACAGTTTTAAAAAATTAGATTAGTATTTTCTTTGTCTCAACCATGCCTTTTAGATCAGATCTATTTTCAGTTTTTGCTAAGTTTACTGATGTTTTCAGCATATTTTTAGCTGTTTTAGGAATATATTATTTTTTCTTGCCATTTGTGATGTTGAAAATGTAGTTCTTCCTCACAAAAGAAAATATAATTTGATATTATTAATATATAATCAATATATGAATATATTTGGTGAAGGGTTCTGCAGCTATCAAAAGAAAGCAGTCAAAGAATTGATAGTGGATAGTGGCAGAAAAATTGCTCTGTTTATCTGAAGTCAGCAGTTGCTGTTTTCTACTTTGGCTGGCTATTGGCAGTGTTTTTCTTTTCAGCATTTTTGTAAACCAGCATAGGTGTTAATGCCTGTCCTGGTT